>NW_023645167.1:2500-8282 GCF_015228065.2 Penaeus monodon | reverse complement strand
TTTTGTGTTTTTTGGGATGTTTTTGCGCCCCCCCCCCCCAACCCCGCACACGCACACACAAAACACGCACACCTCATGTGTAATATTACACCCGTCTGTATGTATACCCTTTTAATGCATATGAAAACTCTCATGTAGTTTCTTTTGCACAGGAAATAAAAGCCATTTTTGCCAGGCATCCGGAAAGGGTTTTCAAAACCAAAGGGGCTTATGGACTCCTCAACATTAATCTGGTTTATCTCGAAGAGAACGAAGGCAGAATTACACAAGGAAGATAAATTATCCCTTTATCGCTCCCCAATTTTTTTTTACCTTATAGCATTTTCTCTAAATTATTTCTGCGTGCAATTTAATCCGTGGGAAAAATTCTTGGGTAAGGTATATTATATAGTAGGTATGTATGTATGTATGTATATATATATAATTAAAATATATTTTTTAATATATATATATAATATTATATATATATAATTAATATTAATATATATATATAATATATATTTAATATAATATATAATTATAATTTTTTTTTTTTTTTTTTTTTTTTTTTTTTTTTTTTTTTACTAATTATAATTTTAGCCGTGTATTTGTGGCCAATATTTTGCGTGGGAGTTTAACTTACCGTGTTAAGTTAATTTGAAGGTTATTTTGTTGCCATGTTATAAGGCCATGTTTTGGTCATTTTGCACACCAAAGATGGGACTTTTTTTCCTCGCCCTGCCCGTGGTTAGCCTAGTTTACACGAGCTTTTTTTACTAGCCCTATTTTACATTTATATACCATATTTTTGGGTTTTTAGTTACTAGGCAATATGTCGGATTATATCCCTCCGTATGTCAACATGTTCGTGGCCAGGCCCGTGCCCACAAGGTATGCCCACTAAATTGGCAACAAAAGCCCGGGAAAATTTACCTGTGTCAGTCCCATAGGCCAAAAAACACGTCAGCTTCCGCCTCCACAGTTTGCACGAACAATGAGAAGGGAGCGTCCCCGCGGCACGGCTGCCCAAACCTCGTCACCCCGGTCGGGGCGTATCACCCGTCCTTTCACCCGACTGGGGCGCCGAGGTTTTTGTGGACGGGCCGTTACGGTGACGCTCGGGGTTTCGGCCCGGAGTTTGGCTGTTATCACTCTTTCTCGAGAAAGGGTCCCTCCCGGGTTTCCTTATCGCGGGCCCGAGCGAACGATGTCCCCGCGTTTAAATCTCTCCTTCGTTTCTGGCCCCACACACCCCGGGACGCAGGACCACACCCCACGCACAGTTTAAAAATAAAGAAAAAAGATAAATGGCTAATATTAAAGAACTAGTAATTTTTTTTCTCTACTCTAACAAACGCCATTTTTGCCCGAAAACACTTCCCCCCCACGCTACGCATGTACTCCAAGAATGAATTCAAGGGGGGGCCCATCCGAAGGAGTTTTTTTTATTCTCACTCTCAATTTATGCAATGAAATTCTCCTGCTTTCAAGTGTTTGGGTATTGCTTGCTGGGCCACAACTTATCGCCCGCCGAGAACCCTAAATGATACGCCAAGAATAGGGGCCGGGAGGGGGCCCTGAGGAAGGGGGTGGGGAAGGCGAGTAAAGAGGAGGGGGAGGGGGTTGAGGCGGATCCTCCCTGTGATCCTCGTATTATTGTCGTGTGGTTGAGGCCTCAGTTGGAAGTGTAAGCCCCGGGAGATTCTTAACAGGGACTGGACATCTTTAATAGCGATTTTTTCCTTCTCCCTCTGTGCTTCTTCCCGTTTTTTTTTTCTTTTTCTTTTTTTCTCTCTATCTGTGTCCCTCTGTTTTTTCTCCGTTTTCCGTGTGACTTTCGGACCTCCACCTCCGTCTTTCTCTTTCTTGCATTTATTTTTCTAATTGTTCTTTTTCAAACTCTTGATTCCTCTTCAATCTCTCACCCTTCGCTTTGAAGGTACAGACTTACAACGATTTTGGTCTGTCTGTCCGCCAACTTTTTACTGCCTTTCACAACATCCGTAATGAGCTTCATTAGACAATAAAAAACAAGTTATCGATCTTTTTTGTTCTTTTCTCTAGTAGAGGCAAGAACCAGTCTCGTCAACATTATTTACAAGGATTGGTTCGCATCCCCTCACAACATCCGGACACACAGATCGTCTCGCCCCCAAGTAAATATCCCGATCCATAAACGGTTGGGCGCAGACCCGGCCGTCCGCGAGCTGGCTTCTGCTGCAGGTTCGGGGCCGTCGCGCACAGCTGCTGTCCCGGCCGAGGCTCGCGTGCCCGAGCTCGATGCCGAAGGGGAAAAACTTCGCCTCTATCATTGGCCGTGATTCTGGATGAGATCGGTAATGAGGAGACGGATTATAATGATGGGAAGTAGAATCATTAGGGGAGTTTAAGTTGGTGGCGGGAACTTCACTGCGGTGTGGTGTAGGTGTTGGTGTCATGTGGTTAATCACCGAAGATATCTGCCTTAATGTCAGGGATACTGAATAAAACATTGTGTGTGTGTGTGTGTGTGTGTGTGTGTGTGTGGTGTGTGTGTGTGTGTGTGTGTGTGTGTATTATATATATATATTTATAATATTATATATATATATATAATATATATACATATATATACATATATATATCATATATATATATATATATACATATATATATGTATAGTATATGTATTATGTATATGTATATGTATATGAATTTGTATATGTTTATGTATATGTATATGTATATGTATATGTGTATTGCCATATGCATATTGCATATGCATATGCTATATAATATATATAATATATATATATATAATATATATATATATATTATATATATTATATATTATATATAATAATATATTATTATATTATCATAATGTATGTATATGTGTGTGTAATATATATATATATATATATATATATACTATATATATATTATATATTATATTACACATATATATGTATATGTATATAGGACGGTTTAGTTTCATTTCTACTGTGGCTGTTTCCCTTTTCTTTTATATATATATATATATATATATATATATATATATATATATATATTATAATATATATATATATATATATATATATTTGTTTTTTTTTTTTTTTTTTTTTTTTTTTTTTTTTTTTCTGTTTTCTTGGAAATTTTAGAGCGGTTTTTTGGCCTTTGTTTCCCCACCCTTTTTTTTTATCGAGCACCTTTTCTCTTTTACCGGTTTTTGGGTATATATTATATATATATAAAAATTATTTTTATATAAATTATTTTATATTATTGCATAAAAAATTTCTAAGTTATCTTATTCACACTTAGAAAAAGCCCCAGTGCAATAATTTTGTTAATCCGTGTTAGAATCTCCCCCACACAACCGCGCGCCCACGCATATTTATATATTATATATAATATATATTTTAAAAAATTTTTAAATTTATTATTTGTTTGGGTGTGTGTGTTGGGTTGTGTGTGTGTGTGTGTGTGGTGTTGTGTGTATAATATATTAATATATATATATAATATATTTATATATAATATATTATAATAATTATATATATGTGTGGGGTGTGTGGTGGTTGCGTGTGTGTTTGGTGTTTTGTGTGTGTGTGGGTTGGTGTGTTATATATTATAAAATTATTATTTTAAAATTATTTTTTATATATAATTTATATATATAAATTAATTAAAATATTATTATATATATAGTAAATTTTTATTTAAACAAAAATTTTTTTTGTAAGGGAAATTTCTAAAAAACTTAAAATATTTTAAAAAACACCCTAAAAACACCCCCCGTGTTATATATATTTTAATATATTATATTATATATATAAAATATTTTTATAAATTATATATATTATAATATTTTTTAATAATATATTTATTTTATATATATATTTAAATTTTATATATATAAAAAAATTATTTATTTTTTAAAATAAGTGTATATATATATATGTGCGTGCGTGTGTGGGGTGGTGTGGGGTGTGTGTGTGGGGGTTTTGTTGTGGTGGTTTTTGTGTGTGGTGGTGTTGGTGTGTGTTTTGGTTTGTGTTGGGTGTTGTTGTATGTTTGGGTTTGTTGTGGTTGGGTGTGTGGGGGGGGGTTGTTGTTGTGTGTTTTGTGGTGGTGTTTTGGTGGTGTTTGTGTGTGTGTGTGTGTTGGTGTGTGTGGGTTTTAAAATTATAATAAATTTTATTAAAAATAATTTTTATAATATATATATGTTATATTATATATATATATTATTTTTAATATTTTAATAATTATATATAATATAATATATAATTATTATATATAATAATAAAAATATATAGTAATAAAAAAATCTAATTGTTTCCTTTTCCCCACGGTGAGGGGAATGCAAATAAAACTCAAAAGGGGAGAAAACACTAGATTAATCAATTAAAAACGTTAGAATCTCTTTTTAATGAATATTTAAATAACCAAAAAACCAAAACAAAAACCAAAACCCCTTTTTGGGACACAAGCATAGTAACGGTAAACAAATTTTTCATATGTACATATATTTTTTAGTACACACAATATTTTAATTTTCTATATAAAAATTTTTTTTAATTAATTAATTTTATATAATATATTATCATATATAAAATATTAATTATAAAATATAATATTGGGGTGTGTGTGGGGTTTGTTGTGTGTGTTGTGGTGGGGTGTGGTGGTGGTGGTGTAGGTGTGGTGTGTGGGGGTTTTGGGTGTGTGTGTGTGTTTGGTGGGGGGGGTGTGTGGTGTGTTTTTTGTGTTGTGTTGTGTGTTGTGTGTTGGGGTGGGTGGGTGTGTTATTTATAATTTTAAATTTATTTTAAAATTTTATAAAATATAAAAAATAAATATTAGTTAAAAATAAAAAATATTTTTTATTTAAAAAATAAAAAAAAAAAATTAAAAAATTCCCAAAACCCCCAATCCCCAACACAACACACCCACACCCACAAAAACCCCCACACCCCCCACCCCCCCCCCCACAACCCACACAACCACACCCCCAAACAAAAACCCCAAACCCAAAAAAAAAAAAAAAAAAACAAAAAAAAAAAAAAAAAAAAAAAAAAAAAAAAAAACAAAAAAAACACCCACACAAAAAAAATAAAAAAAATAAAAAAACATAAAAATAAATATTATATATAAAAATTAAATAAAAATTTTAAAAAAAAATATTTTAAAAAAAAAAAAAAAAATTTAATATTTTTAATTTTTTTATATAATTTAAAAATTATATAAAAATTTTTTTTTAAAAAAATTTTTTTTTTTTTTTTAAAAAAAAAAAAAAATTTTAATAATATTTATTTATCTATATATATATTATATTAATAAAAATATTTATATATTAATAAATATTTATTTTATATTATATATATATATAAAATATTATAATATTTTAAAATTATATATATAATATAAAATTTTATATATTTTTAATATATAATTTATTAAATATATATTATAAATATATATATTTTTATTATAAAAAATTATTTATATATTTTTTTAAAATAAAATATATATTACTATATATATAAAATTTAAAATAATAAATATATATTATTTTATTATATATAAAAATAAAATTATTTTTTTTTATATATATAGATTAAATATTATAAATTAAATATTAAAAGAAAATATATATATTTTTTTTATATAATATTATATAATTAAATAAAATATATATTAATATAATATATATTATTATATAAATATATTATTATATAAATATTTTTTATTTATATATATATAAAATTTTATATTAAAATATAATATTTTTTATAATAATAATATATATATATTTTTATAT
>NW_023645166.1:0-8283 GCF_015228065.2 Penaeus monodon | reverse complement strand
GGGAATTTTAACCCTTCCCCCCCATTCTTTTTTGGCTAAAAAAATTTGGGATCACACATTTCTACGTGAAAAGAGGTGCTCCCCGAGAATACTTGTTAAAAATTTCAGGAACTGGGAGGTGGGTTTAGATGAATGGATTTGTGTATAGTACAAAAATGACGCTCAGAAAATAAAAAAAAAGACAAAAAAATAAAGAATATTTATGAAACGGTAATCAGAAAAGGATGAATGAGAATGAAATCATCACATAAAAGAGATGTTTTGACAATTTCAAAAATACTTTTTTTGAAAATATAAAATCGAAACAGCTAAAATACTCTCTTCCAAGTGACGATAATTGCCATTCATCCCTTTTCTACATTGTCGAAAGGTGTGTGTGTGTGTGTGTGTGTGTGTGTGTGGTGTGTGTGTGTTGTGTGTGTGTGTGGGTGTGTGTGTGTGTGTGTGGGGTTGTGTTGGTGTGTGTGTTCATATTGTTTTTTTGTAGTAATATATAATAATTATATTTTAATAAAATTATAATAATATATATATATATTAAATATATTTTTAAAAATGTATATATTATGAATGTTTTATTATGTATGTATTTTTTTAATTATATTTTATATATATATATATAATATATATTATAATATATATATATATATATATTATATATATATATATATATTATATATTAATATATATATATATAATATATATATATATATTTATAATTTTTATATATATATATATATATATTTTAATATATATTTTATAATATATATATATAAAATATATATTATATAATTATATAATATATATACATACATCCCCTAAAAAAAATACATTTAAAAATATACAAAAACATATTTTAAAACATTCATACATATAACATGTATATATATATATATATATATATATAAATATAAAACTAAAAATATATATATTTTATAATAAAAAAATATAAAACGTAACTACACAAACTTTAATGAACCCCACACACCCCCCCCAAAAACACACCCACACACCACAAACACACCCACAAAAACACCCACAACACCCCCCACACACACACCACACACACACACACACACACACCTGCGCAAATGTAGGAAAGGTATGAATGGAAATTTTATCCACATTGGAAGAGATGTTTTTGAGCTTTTTCGATTATATATTTGTCAAAAAGTATTTTTTGAAATTTTGTCAAAAAAATCTTTGTACTGTGATGATATTCATTCTCATTATACCTTTTCGATTTACCGATTTCATCAAATTTCTTTTTTTTTTTTGTTTTTTTTATATATTCTGAGCGTCAATATTTTGTACATATACACAAACCCATTCAGTCTAAACCCACCTCCACAGTTCCCTGAATTTCTAACAAAATTCTCAGGAGCACCTCTTTTTCACGTAAAATGTGTGATCATTCTTATCCACGATGAAGTATCTTTATTTTCTATTTTATAACAAAAAGGGGGGAGCTTATGTGATACTCCAGACATTATTCACCATGAAACAAAACTAAACCATTAATTCAAAAAAAGCCCTTTCTTTTTTGGGGGCTTTGTATGGTCTTTTTTTTTTGTTTTTTTTTTAATAAGAACCCCTCATCCCTGGCCCTTTAACCCCTTTAAAACTTTTTCACGGGAAATGTCTTTTTGGCGATGCATAATTAAAGGAACTAAAACATTTTTTGGTGTGCTGGTGTGAATGTCTAGGGCATAAACAATTTCGTCTTTCACAGTGGTATGGGTAGGCTTTTTACCTGGGTTTTTCCCAAATTTTTTTTAAAAATCCATTTTAAAATTGTAATTAAATTTTTTTTTATGTTTTTTTTGATTAAAATATCTGAGCTTTTCCTTGTGTTTTGGGATAGTTCATTTGTTAAGGCCCACCAATTATAATTTTTTGGGGGCTTCGAAAATTAGGGCCACTGTTTTGCCGTTTTATCTTGTTCAGTTTCATGAAAAACCCTCAACTTTTTTTCAGGTTGATTATTTATGCCATCTTTGTATCTCCACTTATAATGGTACCCACACCTGTTCTTACGTTTAAAGAAAAATTTTTTATATAGAAAAAGCTGAAAAAAAACGAAGCTAAAGGATATCAGTAATGGTATACTATCTGTTTCGAGACAAAAGAAAAGGAACCGTTTTCGTTTTTTATCGGGGACAATACAACAGTTGAGGTTTGTTTATCACTCACATCAGAAAAAACCGGGGTAGGTGATTTTCTACAGAAATGTGCAAAAAAAAAAAATATCTAGGGGGGTTCAATTGCGTTTTCAAGAGCACATAAAAAATTCCGCAACATGAATCCTAATCTTAACCAAAGGGAACTTTCACCAAAGCCCAAGTTGTGCCTGAATACCAATTACTGCGTACCGGGCACCAGGTTTTACTCATTGGGGGAAAATAAGTGAACGGGGAAGATTTAAAGAATTATGAATATATACATCATGTTTTTTATAATCTGATAAAATATCCTACACCTTTTACCAATTTTAATTTTTCACACTTGTTAGGTATAGTTTACGTATTTTTTACTTCAAAATTTTAGTAGCCTAAATTTTAAAAATTTCCATTTTATTTAGATAGATTGTATTAAAAAAAGTATCTTTTTCCCAAAAGGGGGGTTTAGTTACTTATAAAATCAAAGGCAGGAAGACACAATAAAATAAAAACCCACTTTTCAAGCACATTTGGGTGAAGCAGAGCCTTTGATGTTTTTAAGAAAAAAAGGATATTCTGGCTTCTCATCCAAATAGGCCCCTGAGGCTTCCCACTGTGATTGCCTAAAAACGCGATCTGCTTTGCGAACTTTTTGTTGACATAAAAATATAATATTTTTTAGACTGTAAAAAGGAAAAAAGGGAAAAGAAGAAAAAAAGTTCATAGGCAACAAAAATTTCCCAATACAATTAAATACATAAAAAACGCAATACTCAAAAAAAAAAACAGACACGATATTTACTAAAACCCGCGGCAAAAGGAACGTCAAACGTATGCTGTTTTTGCTCCCCTTCCGAAGTTTTTTTACATCATTTACGACCTTTATTAGGATTGTTTGATGATTTTATATCATGATAAAGATGGTAAAAAAAAGTAGGAGATGGTGTACTGCCATCATCAAAATTTTAATAATATTGAAACTAAAAAAATAAAATAAAATTTGCAAAACCATTTCAATATAATCAAAAATTACCGAGGTAATTGTTGTTTAGAGGTATGGTTGATAACGTACAACTTTGTTTGGAAAAAGATATAATTGCAGCAGTTCGACTAAGTCAATAAACTTCCCAAGTTTTATTTTTATAACCAAATTTGTACTTGACCGTTTTTTTTGGGAAATATTCTCTAAAAGCCGAATATGAAGGCAAACCTGCGATCCCACAAAGCCAACTAAGCAGACATTGCCGCGATCTTTGAAAATTTGAACTGATGATCCGTCGCGACTTTTTGCAGCTTCCATTATGTTTTTATTTATGCAATTTTTTTTGAATTATTTTCTTTTCACCCCCATTTTGGTTTTTATGTTCGTTATGACTCTTTTGCCCCACCTTAACTAGGAAACTTGGTATCGGACGAAAGCTTGCGTTTGTGATTAAATTCATTCCATTTATGTCTTTGTTTATCTTCTCAAAAAAAAAGACTTAAAATCAACAGCTTTACAAATATGTTTTTGTGTATCGTAAATTAGAACCCAGTAAGAGTACACCTTCACCCATAACTATGATATGAAAAAAAAGAGTTTAACCCAAAAAACATTTTGTTTTAATAAGATAAATATTTATTCATTACTGCGGGTTAGCGCGGACACTTGCAGCGATATGTAAATGTAAACCACGCGAATTAGCATTTCACTTCCCCGTTCTGAAAAATTTCGATAAGGTAACATTTGCTGGGAAAAAGATGTTCACTTGTCGAGTCAAATGCAACACGGAAAGATGAAAAAAAAAAGTAAAAAAATTTTTTAAAATAAATTATATATATATATAAATATATTAATATATTAAATTAATAATATATAAAATAAAAAAAAATAAAATTTTTTATATATTATATAAATAATTTAAGTAAAAAATAATATTTAAAAAGAAATGTGGTATAATAATAATATATTATATAAATAAAATTTTTAATATTATATATATAATAAATATAAATAATATACAACACAACATTTTATTTAATTTTAAAAAATAATATATAAAAAATAAATAATATAATATAATATATATAAAATATTATAAATATATTTTTTTAGATTTATATATATATATATATATATATATATTTATATATTTATATAATTAATATATATATTATATATATATATATATTACGAGAGAGAGAAGAGAGAGAGAGGGGGGAGAGAGAGGGGAGAGGAGAGAGAGAGAGAGACATGTATATTCAATTTTTGATTGTAATTTGTTATTTATATTTATTTTATTATATTTTTTATTAAAATTTTTTTTTTTACCACACACACACACACCCACACCACCCCCACAACCCACCACCCCCCCACAAAACCCACACACACCCCCCACCACCCGCCCCGTCTGAAAACTTTTATTCCCTTTTTTCGAGTTAAATAATAATTTTCTCTTGTTTTTTTGTTGTTTTTTTTTTAATTCGGATTTGATAGTCTCTCATGATCTTTCACATAGATAAGTTTTGTGCCATGCCATCTTTATTTTTTTTCAGTATTTATGGATTCTTTTTTTGAAAAAAATAATAAATGTTTAATTTGATTGTTTTACTTTTAAAAATTTTAAAAATGTAAATAACTAATATTGTGCCGAATGCTAAGTAAACTTTTATTGAAAAGTTTTTAACATTTTCCCGAGAGCGTTTAAAAGGTAACCGATATAAAAGAGAAAAGCTCAATTGATGAAACTAAAAGCAATATTTTTTTAAAAATTTAAAAACTCAGATAGGAAGGGAGTGGAACTTATGGGTAAAAAAAAAAGTTGGCATACATAAACACAACATACTGCAAAATAGCAAAAATGAAAAAAAACTTTATCATGATAACAAAGAAATTTTTTTTCCCTAACAAAAAAAGATACATATTATCATGTCATTTGAAAAGAAAATGAAAAAAAAATCCGAAGACGGAAAAAGGATTTTAAAAACAACACGTTAAGATAAAAAAAGATTCACTTTTTTATATTTGTATGTAAGGACATTACGTAAAATACAATTGAACATTATGATATAGTAAAAAGCATCTTAAGGGCAGCATCCCTTAACCCCCAAAGGGACCCTTTCTTCGCTCCTAGATTTTTAATTCTGGATTTCCAATTCCCTTCTATATCAAATGCTTCTAGTTTTCTTTTAGCGGAGAGAATCTGTAAGGCACATATGCAGTATTAAAAAAAAAAAAAAAAAAAAAAATTTGGGAAATTTTTTTTAAGTAGTTTCCGACCCGGGAAAATTTTTCTTTTATTGTTTATTGAGCTTTAAACTTGCCCAAAAAACTGCGAGTGCACCACACACCACATCCAACACCATACACCACACACCACACACCCCACACACAAACGGAGGCACGCCCAACACCCACACCCCACAACACCACACACACACCCACACCCACACACACAACAACACACACACACAAAAGGTCACCACATACATTATTTTTTTTTATTTTTTTTATTTTTTTATTATTTTTATTTTCTTTTATTTTTTACATTTTTTTCCCTTTTTTCTTTATTTTAGCTATATATTATAGTAGTATTTTTTAAAAGGGACGGTCCTGAAAGAGAATGCGGTTTTAATAATTTCAAAAACTTTAATTTCTAGAAATTTTTTGATACTATTAAGGCACCCATAATACAACGTAATTTTAAATACATAGCCTTTGAATAAGGTGTGTGTGTGTTGTGGGGGGGTGTGTGTGTGTGTTGTGTGTTTGTGTGTTGTGTGTGTGTGTGTGTGGGTGTGTGTGTGTGTTGTGTGTGTGTGTTTTGGTGCGTGCGTGGTGTGTGCGTGCGTTGGTGTGTGCGCATACAAATTACACCCGAAGAAAAAAAAACCAAAAGCCCTGGTTGACAGACAAAATCCATGCATTAATGGATAAAGGGGAGCATACAAAGATAGAGATGAAACCCAAAAGGAAAATACATGAAAAAGCGTAAAAAGCACATAAGAATGGAGACTAAAAAAAGCAGAGAAATTAAACCGATAGGAAACCAAAGAGAACGATAAAAATAGGGAAAAACAGTACAAAAGAAATACAAAAATGATAGCAATGAAAGAGAAGGGGGGGCAGTACCTGGAACTACTGGAAGAGATATGTGAACGAGATATAAAATAATTATTTTTAGATAAAAAAGAAGAAAAGTATAGCATACAAATTGATGAGGGGCCAGACATTTGAACGAAGAAAAAGAAGACTAAAATTTATGAAAAAGGCAAAACAAAAGGTGAAGACGGAAACGCAGAAAGCTGGAGGCACTTGGTGAAATTTGGGATAAAATCATACACGATAGCCAACAGGATCTACGCACAAAAGTTAAAAGAACAAATGTTCAATTTTTTTTTAAAATATACCTAAGATCCAAGAAACACTAGAATTAATGAGCATCTGGACGCATCTGACAAAAAAAATTTCTAAGGGGTTTTTGCCAACAGAAAATAAAAAAAAAACTGTTTCTGCACTAGAATAATATTGATTTAGCAGATATGAAGGGAAAAGAAATGCCACTTCTGTGATAAGAAAATTAGTAGAGAACATGATCGAGCTACCAAATGGTGTACATGTAGACTACGAAGAAGACAGAGTCAGACACAAACTTACTTTAATGTGAGTAAATGGGAGAGATGTAAGATTGATAAGAAACCTATATAGGAAACAAGCAACAATAAAAGTAAATGATGAGACACCAAGTTGGCAGAAAATAAATAGAGGAGTAAGGTAAGGGTCGTGACGCCATCTGATCTATTACTCCGTTTAGCGAAATAATTGTGTTTCAGAAAAGCTTATGACACCTTACTGTTGGCAAAGTCAGAAGATCATCTCCACGTACTAGTGACAACACTAACAGAGGAAAATAAAAACAAAGGGTAACAGCAAACAAAAAGAAAAAAGAAAATAGGGAAATCCCAAGAATTAGCATAAAGGTAGAATGAAGATAATTAAAACCGCTTTACCACTTAGCTATATAGGGAGCTTGATAACATGGGATGGGAGAAGTGATAACTATGGGAGAAGAGAACACGCTAGTACAGCATTCAGAAGAAGAGAGAATAGAGAAGACTGGCTTTCCATGGTGGCCAACGTCCAAGGGGAAGGGCAGCCCGTATGCGAAGATGTATGTGTGTGAAGTGTGAGCGTGAGCGTGAGCGTGAGTGTGCGTGTGTTTGTGCATGTGTGTGTGAGGCGTATGCGTGTGCGTGTGTGTATGCGTATGCATATGCGGTTTCGGTGTATGATGTATGTGTGTCGTACGCGCACGTGCGAAAACCCCTTAATATAGTCCAGATAATTTTAAATTTCTAAAAATACCTCTCTTTTCATTAATGACAACGCACCATAACAACAGACGACGAATCGCTGATGTGGGCCACGGCAACGAATCGAAGTGGAACCTTTACAGAAATCCCACGGGATAGTAAACGGAATTTATGGTGCGTTTATTAAGCATGAAAAGTCAGTGGACAAAACAGAAGATAATATATGTTTATTATTGACAAATGAGAAGTAGAAAAAAAATTGACAAAATGAGCATAGTGTCTACTGAGAATACGAGCTACGTAATATCTTACTGCATTATCGAAACGAAGCAGTAGAAATGAAGAAATGAAAGTAAAAGCAGAACAGACGAAGAAGAAGAAAAACAACAAGAGAGCAAAGGTAAAGTAAGGGTAACTTTCGAAAAATTAATAAAAAAAATGAGCTGTCATTTTATTATTTCTTATATTTAAGGGATACTGTTCTTATGTATGTGTGTATATAATATAATATAATATTAATTATATATATATATAATATATAATATATATAATATTTTAAAATATTAATATATATATATATATATATATAGATATATATATATATATATATATAATTTTATATATATTATATGTTAAATATATATATATATATAAAGAAATGGGAATAAATCTTTCGCTATCTCATGTGTGAAATTTTTGCAATTTAATGGTCATTGTTCATTCTGAAAGAATATTATTTTAATATGACATAGAGATTTTAAATAACTTTAAAGGCATAATGCTCCCTGTCACAGGAGAGCATCTGTGTAATAATTTAAGCCTCCATTAA
>NW_023645165.1:0-8284 GCF_015228065.2 Penaeus monodon | reverse complement strand
TATATATATATATATATATATATATTATATATTTTTTGTGTGTGTGCGTGTGTGTGTGTGTGTGTGTGTGTGTTTGTGGTTGTGTTTGTGTGGGGTTGTGTGTGTGTGTGTGTGTGTGTGGGGTGTGGATACATACATATAATATACATGCATACTATATATATATAAATATATATATAAATATATATATATATACATAATATATATATATATATTTTATATTTTAATATTAAAATATATATATATATAATATATATAAACATTTACAGTACTAAATTACTACATTATATATACATTATATTTACAGCCACACACTGACACACACACACACACAAAACACACACACATAAAAACTTATATACACACAAAATTAAACTTTAATATAATACACACATATAAAAACATATATATATAACATATATATATATATATATTATATTATATATATATATATATATATTATTTTAATAAAATTTTTTTTTTTTTTTTTTTTTTTTTTTTTTTTTTTTTTCCAGCAGCCTTTTATTCCACGGGCAGGATTTAGGCCCTCTCAATTCACGTTCGAGATTTCTTTGGCAGTTCCACCCTTGCCGGATTTGATGCCCTAGTCAAAACCCGCGGTTCGGCGCGCTGACACTTTTAACACGGCGGTGACTTCTCCTACGACACCGCATTTGATTTCTCAAGGAGATACGTCTTTTCCTCGCCCGTGAGCCAGTAATTGCCGCGGGGGGGAAATTTGAACTCGAGACATGAAGTCGGAATCGTGCTCTAACCATTGGACCATCGCAGCAGTCATTTATATATATATATGCACATATATATACATATAAATGCACACATATATTCTACATATCATATGTACACACACACACACACAACACACACACACACACAAAATAATATATAATTATATATATATATATATATATATATATAATAAAATATACACATATACACATACACATATGTATACACATATATACATATACATATATATGCACTATATACATATATAAAAAAAATATACATCTCTCTCTCTCTCTCTCTATCTATCTATATATCTATCTATCTATATATATATGTATATATATAATATATATATATATTTTATATATATATATATATATATTTTTCCCTAGCATTCATTCCACTGAAGGACTTCGGCCTCTCTCATTTCATTATGTATAAAACACAACGACACGTATATATGCTTGGCAATCCATTCTTTCCTTGCTGTAATTGTCCCCAACCACGTGGGATTGTCGCTTAATTAAATTGTAATGAATATTATTGATCAGATCAGTGGATATAATAAGTGAAAGAATAACAATTTCAGGCTGTCAAACACATGGTTAAGGGAAGGGATGAAGGCAAATGAATCTAGATCCATGAATAAACTCACAGAATGAATGCATTTGGGACAGAATCATTATATAGCTTGGAAAATATCAACCTTTGACATAAAAAGTGAATTATAAAAACTTAATGACCTTTTTTTATATTTCTTGCCTCGTTTATTTTTACTTTAACATACCGTTACTTCCTTATCTTTATTACATATTTCATTCGCATTTTCAGTGATCTTTTTAATTTTTGGTGATATATCTAGGGCATTCCCTTTATACAGCGCATCGTTGTCAGTGTTTGTCCTTCGGTCAACAAAGGGGAAAGTTTTCCCTCTTGGAGAAAAGGCCCGAGCCAGAAGTTTCCCCTTTCACGTCGTTGATCTTAAGGAAAGGCCGAGTAGTGCTGTCAACTACTGCTTATTAAGAACTTGTCATCTTCTGCAATGTGAAGATGAGATGGCAAATGAAATAATTTTATTGACATTGAAGATTAATGTCTCACTATCAGGAAAACAGTCTCTGGCACAAAGGTAAAATCATTCGATTTGTGAAATTGAAAGGTAACTTGATTAAAAGGAAAAAAATATATATTTTGCAAACCATTATTTAGAGGATTAAAAGGATTCACAAGTTAGATTGCATGATACATTTATGACAAAAAATTTGTATTGCATTCATGTGTACATGAATAGAAACAGATTAAACCTCCCCAAAAATACCCTTACATACACGCTACATAAACATGTTTAATACTAGTTGTCGTCAATGGGAGAACAATCATTCCCATTCACCGCTATTCGTGTCTAGTTGTCAGTAACAAACAGCATAACTGAAATCGCCGTTTTGTCACAGACTACTTTTATGAGAGATTCCGCGGCAAAGTGATTGATTTATATCATACTACTACAGTATATAAACTTTTCAAAGATCCAAGTAGTAGTATAGATCTTACTAATAGAATATAAGCTACTTTAAGATCTTACTACAAATAGATTCACTTACGACTGGAGAATATGAGACTTTCTAGGATTTCACTATCTTATTATACGCAGAGGTTGACTAATTTGCAACACTTATGAGGCCTTTCAAAATCCTTGTATTGGTCTTACTTTAAGGAACCTTCACTTGGTTCACTATTAAATTTACCAGTCACACATCGTGATGTCATACGGAGAGTTCACGTGGTGCCCTGCTCCGGTACTCTCGTCCCTTATGGATACTTAGCATAAATATGTCTGTAAGGGAATTTGAAATAATTCCTCACTGAGTGCCATGTACTGCTGTAGTGAATGTAGGAGCTGAGAACCCCGTTATTCCGTGCGCCATAATTCACTAGGGGGGGAAAGATACAACGTAAATATTGGGGGGAGGAAGTAGTGAAGCGCAGATATAATCATATCTATCAAGAAGTGTACAAAGTCACTGCCACCACTCATTTAACTTACGTATGGGAACATGAGTGTTGTTTGTAAGAAGAGGAATAGTGTAGAAGACGATGTAGAAAGGAGCAATAGATTGTGTAAATATAAGTGTAGTGTGTGCGTACGGTGTATGTGTTTGGTGCAAGAATTAAAGGCTATTAGGCGTGAATTTAGTCGAGGAGAGGGGGTGCGGGGAGAGCTCCCCAACACAATTATCAGTTTAATGTACTTAATATTATCAACTGAGGCACATCACAAGAAAGCCAAGAATCTTGATAGTTTCTTCACTGTCTTTTCATTGCGGTATTCTACTAATCTATCCTTTTTCCTTTCACATGTTTACTTGAGAAATGGCGACATTAAAGTGATATAAAAAGTTTATTAAAACGGTAAAATAGTAAAACTGACGTAGAATACAATAAAACAGCAAATCATACACAAAAGAGAAAACACCACTGAAATAATAAATAACGGCACGGATCACTTTGGCCACTCTCCGATAAAGTTAATATATATCTCCCACATCGAATGTTCAAAGAGACACTTATCTTTATGCTACCCAAGGAAGGCCACTCCGTTGATTCCTCAAGAGCAACCTAGCAGGCACAAGACCAATTACCGATTCTCCCAATATGCTTAAACTCATCACAGCCAGTGGTGTGGGAGGTTCAGGATTGGCTGGCACTGACGTCAGCACGTAAAAAGATAACTGTGTTGGGTGCCAGCGTATGTTTGGTATCATTGGGAATGAGCGAGCTGATCGGAAGGCCAAGGCAGCTGCACTCAGCCCTGTGATGCTTGTTTTCCTCTCCTCCACACACCTACTTAAAACCTAACATCAGACGTTGTCTTTGCGATAAATGAAAAGAGCAATGGAGGCATATCTCAAGAAACAAACTGCGAGAGATAGGAGATGACCTTGGCAGTTGGGTGACCAGTATTCATCCCAACCGACAAGTAGTTGTGTTAACAAGACTAAGAATCGTGCACACAAGACTGACTCATAAGGCCGATGATGGCTAAAAGTGAAGCACTTTGTGAAGGATGCCAAGAGCCATAACGGTCGCACTTGTACTTCTCAGACCAAAGAAGCATGTACTTGACTCCCCCATATACAATGAAAAGTATAATGAGGGGAAATGTGACGTAGATGGTCTTATTAGTTTCCCAAGGGAAACTAATATTTTTTCAAATGTAAATATGCGTAATATTTATGCAATAGTTCTCTACATCTAGAGCATACTATTATTGCTTTGATTTTTAATATAATATTTATTGTTATTTATTATTATTTATAAGACATTAACTGATAGACTTATAAAGTGTTAAAAATTTTAACATTTCAATCCAACAATGCATTCGTTAATGACCTTGGCTGCTCACGCGGCAGATAATTTTAAATAATCAATCAATCCCAACATGCTTTTGCTCCCTCCCTACGCCAGTTCTCATTGGGGAAATGAAAAAAAATGTTTTTTTCTAATGGTGAGAATTTTAATCAAATTGAACTATAAAATCAATTTAAATTATAAAAAGAAAGAAAAGACTAGGACTAGGAAATATTTCCTTCAAATTATTTGATGAACCGGAGACTGTGACGAATACCTTGTCATATAATGTGACAAGAATCTTCCTCAAGAAAATGCCTGTTCTTTCAAGCTGACTTTACCTCTCAATCTGTTATTTTTTCTCCAATTAAAGAACTTTGGTAATTTAGACCTTGCAACAGTATTTACTACAAAATCGAGTCTTTAGTTCTTTGTTTGCTTTAAGAAACCGCATAAGATTATCTGATGCCATATTATTTTTACAGCAATTAGCATGCTCCTGAACTCGTTAATGTTCCTCGGCTAAAATTGGGTCAGTGATCCACCCCTGTGTATGGGGGGCCTGGGCCTCTTTTTTTCTTCAAGTGTTTCCTTGAACAAACATGTATTTCAATAGTGAGTGACAACCTTGCTTAAGTCTCACTAGAAATTTTCAGCTGTTGTTATTTCATGGGTGTTAATGCCATGAAGTGATGCTCCAGGCCCGGTGGGATAACTATTCTGGGTTAAGATGATTAGGGGCTGAGTTGCTGCCTACAGTATATTACCATGTCTACAGACATTAATTACCATGAAGATTGATTATTTTAAAACATCTGCAGCATCAACAGCTAAGGTCATTAGCGGCGAATACCTTGTTAGATAGAAATATTATAATATTTAAAACCTAAAGAATCTGTCAATAAATATCGTACAAATAATAATAAATAAATTAAAAAATCAAAGCAGAAATATTATGCTCTAAGTGTATAAAATTATTGCATAAATATTATACATAATTAGATTTTATTGAAAATATTAGTCTCCCAATTCCGACCAAATCCAGCTCGACTTGATTAGTCCAAGGGGGGAATTGGGGAATCCCAACAGCCAGAACCTTAGTGAGACTTAAATTAAGCTCTTCCACAATATTCCTCATTCTCCTACCATAGGATTGGCTATCATCAAGGGGGTTGAAAACCAATCTGGATGTAGATCCTGGAATCCTTTGTAGTCTCGTGTAGTAAATGAGGTTCATGTAGTCCCAGTGTAATGAAAGAGGTGGTTCTCCACTCTCAGCATACAGAGACTCCACAGGCGAAGACTTAAAAGCCCCAGTACAGATTCTGAGAGCTTTATTATGAACCGAGTTCAACATCCGAACAGTGAGAGTTGCAGATGAAAACCTACATCCATAGCAAGCTTACTAGAAAAGTGTGGGAAAACCCCACAAAGCCAAGATAGATGTAAAGAACTCACAACATACAAGTGTTTTTGTCCCTTTTTGGGGAAATGTAAGCCATGGTCTTGTTGGAGAAAATTTGAACCCTGGTATTTTGCCCACTGTAAAACCCTGATTTTTGCAGTCTGCCGTGCCCCTTTGCACATCCGAAATTTCCTCCTCGCGTATGTAAGGTTCAACATGCGATTAAGAGACAGTATTTGGAACAACATTTACGATGCTTTTATAGCAATGGCAAACAGGGTCACACTTGACATCCCTTTGGGCCCCCTTCCCAGCGTCTTCCAGTTTAAAAAACTTTTTCCCCCCCCGAACTCTAAATTCCTGTTAGAAAGGGAAAGCTTTTATGAGGGTAGGTAATGCTCCTTTTAAAACCAGTGTCATACGTTTCATGAGATGCTAGTTTCCTAGTAGATCGAAGTTTTTTCGGGCACAGAAGATGCAAATTTGATGTCTTGTGTGAAGGAATTTCTGATAACAGTTTCCATCCTCACAGTGCATTTGGTCGATCCAATTTTTCTAGGAGCCATGTCGCCTGAATTTTTAACTTTTTTCTCCACAACTTGCAGGCAGCAAATTGGTCGAAATTTTTCCTGGTGGGGAAGCATCCTTGCCAGGTTTAGGAACGGGAATGTTTAAAGCCTTTTCCTTGGAGGGCACGTGTCCCCCGTAGACCCTATTAAATAGGCCCAACAGGAATTCTGGAGCTCTCTGGTAAGGATATTTTTGGTATGGAATATCGCCACTTCCGGGGGAAGTCTTATGGGAGAGCTGAAAAGAAAGTCCACTCCTTGCGCAGAAATGGCAAGTTGTATGGAAGTTCTGCTGCAGTCTTATGAAGAACGAATGAGGTCGTTCCTGTTCAGTCCCGAAGTGGAGAATGGGCAGTGTAAGAGATCCAGAGGGGTCTCTGCCCTGGATTTACTAGTCATTTTCAAAATCTATTTTGTCTGTGAGGATTATGCCATTATTTTTAAAGCAAGGTGAGAGTGAAGGCTCTTTCCAGCTCTATGCATCTTGTCCATACCCCTGCTAAGGGGTCCAGAGTTAATGAAGAGCACTTTTTCCCCCGTGTCCCGTCAGCCCCCCTTTTGCATCGCTGGCCTTGGCTTGGGGCCTTTGTAAAGGATCAAGGTTACATTACAGGGGCTTTTTTGGGAAGGGTGCTTTGCTGCAAGGTGAAACCTGATGTAAAAATGTTAACAGACTTGAAAACATTTGGGAAAATTAAAAAAAAATTCCCCAATGCTGTTCAAGTCGCCATCTCTGACTCATTTGGGGAATACCATTCACCTCCCCAAAAGTGTTTCAAAGTGTTTCTTCCCTGAAGTCTTTCCATTACTGCCCAAATGAAAAATCAATGTGAAAAGGTTTAAACCAAGACGGGTTTTATTGGAGAATGCCCAGTTTTTAAAATTTGGGAAAAAAGGGGGGGAGTGTCATTTTTCATAAAACTGCATCTACTCTTTAAAAACAAGGCTCCAAAGGCCCTTCCCCGAGGGTTTAAAAAGGTCTCCCCAGAGGTGATGCGACCCTTGAAATCTCCCAAGAGAGAAAGGATGTGGAACTGCCCCGAGATCTTTCCAAAAATCTTGTTGAGATTATGTGGAGGAAGGAGATGGTGCAACGTATAAAGGGCGTGTCAAGCCTATTCCCACAGCCTTTCCCCGCAGTGTTTTTCTGAGGTGGATGGCCCGGAAGGGAATATCCGACTACCTTTCTGCACCCCCATGAGATCCATTTTCAAGGGCCCATAATGGGTTGAATTTTGGGAAACTTTTCAGGGGAAATTTGGGCAATTTTCCCTGGTTAAAAAATTTTTAGGTACACAATCTAGGTTACATGAAATATCAGATATTGCAGTTCTTGACATTTTTATGCTTCCCGACAGTTTTTTTGGATTAGGGTTCCCCTTCTCAAATACCTTTATAAGGGGGTTTGGAGACCTGTGGTCAAAGGGTTTTTCCCCACCCTTGTCTGCCCTTTCCAGGAGTTGGGAGTTTACCTGTGGAATAGTTTTCCCCAGGCTTTTCCTTTTGGGCAGGCTCGGATTTTTTTTCCGGGGAAAGGTGGACCGAGCTTTGGTTCGGGGATTTTTCCTAGCAGCAGAGTGTTTTCCCCGTTTTTTTACAAAACAGGGATTTGAAGAATGTTGCCATACACAGATCAAATGAGCTGAAGCCGTTTTTATTTTTACATTTAAATTTTGTAAAGATGAAAATAAAAGTATAAATTTTTACGTTTCTATCTATTTTTTCATTTAAATTTTTTAAAATTTAAATAAATTTAAAGATAACAAAATTTGCAATTTAACGAGAAAAAACGAACAAAACACAACAAAAAATTAAACATATTAAAAAACAAACAAAACTTTAATAAAACAAAAACGAAAAAAGCACATAAAATAAAGACAAATATACGAACAAGTTTAGAAAAAACAATAAACTTAACTAGGTAAACATAGATTTTAAAAAATCTAATTTGATGGGGTTTCACACATTTTTCTTTTTTCAGAGGGGGCGAACTTTTAGCACCATTCTTTTCAAACCCCTTTTTTACATAAGCAAGGGATTTTTTGGTGTTCTTAATTTTTTTTAATATCGTTTTAAATTTGATGTAAATTCGAAAAAAAACCTTCGATCAGTTTTTTAACCCGGAAGAGATAAAAACTGTAAAAAAAACCTGCTAAATTTCTAAATAAAATTTTCCTCCTCTTTCTATTACAAGATTGGAAAAAAATGAATG
>NW_023645164.1:35000-36707 GCF_015228065.2 Penaeus monodon | reverse complement strand
ATAGAAGTAGAAGAGAGAGGAGAGAAGAAAAGGAGAGAGAGAAGAGAGAAAGGTAGGAGAGATAAGAGAGAGGAAAAGGAGAAAGAGAGAAGAGAGAGAGATAAAGAGGAAAGAGGTAGAGATAGAGATAAGAAAGAAATAGAGAAAGAAGAGGAGGAGAAGAGAGATGTGAGAGAGAGACAGAGAGGGGGGGAGAGAGGAGAATAGAGAAAAAAGAGAGAGAGAGGAAGATAATAGAAAGAGAAGTAAAAGATAAGAGAAGAAAGAAAGAAAAGAATAGAAAGAGAAGAGAGAAATAAGAGAAGAAAAAAAAATATAGATAATAAGTAATATAAGAAAAGATAAGAAAGAAAAGGAGAAGATATGAGGATAGAAAGAGAATAGATAATAAAGATAGAAAGAATAAGAAAGAAGAGACGAGAAGAAGAAAAAAGAGAGAAAAGATAGAGAGAATGAGAAGAGAGAAGGAGAGAATAAAGAGAGAGAAAGGAGAGAGATGAAAGAAAAGAGAGGGAGAGAGAGAGAAAGGAGAAAGATAGATAAGAAAGAGAAGAAGAAGAAAAGAAGAGTAAGAGAGATTAGATATATAGGAAGAGAATAGATGAGAGTAGAGGATAGTAGATAGAAAGTGTGGTGGGAAGGATGTAGGGAGAGAGGAGAGATAGATAGAGAGATAGTAGAGATAAGAAGAGAGAGAGAAGAAGAAGAGAGGAGGGATGAGAAGAGAGAAGTAAGAGAGAGAATGAGAGAGAGAGAGGAGAAAAGAAGTAGAAAGAGATAGATAGAGATGAGAGAGAGAGGAGATGAGAGATAAGATAGAATACAGATAGATAGAGAGAGAGTAGAAGGAGGTGAGAAGATAGAGATAGAGAGAAGAAATAGAGAGAGGATAGAAGAGATAGAGAGAGAGAAGTGAGTATAGATGATGATGAGAGATAGAGAGTGAAGAGATAAGAGGATAGGATAGAGAATAGAGGGATGAAAGAGAGAGAGAGAGAGAAGTAGAAATAGAGAAGAGATAGAGAGAGATAGAGATAGGGAGAGAAAGATAGAAGTAGAGAGGATAGAGAGAGATAAAGAGATAGAGAGAGATAGAGTAGAGATGAAGAGAGAGAAGAGTATAGAGGAGGAGGGAAGGGGAAGGGATGGGAGAGAGGGAAGAGGAGAGAAGGGAAGAGAAGAGGAGGGAGGAGGAGGGGGGGGGGGGAGAGGAGAGTAAAGAAGAGAAGAGGGGCGGAGAGGAGGAGGAGGTAAGGATAAGGGAAAGAGGAAGGAAGAGGAGAAAGAGAGGGAAAAGACGAAGGGAGAAGGATTGATTAATCTGATAGATTAATTTAAATTATTGCGCGGTCAACAGCTAAGTTCATTAACGGTATTAGTTCAATAGAAATATTATAGTGTTTAAAACTTTAATAGTCTATCAATAAATATCTTAACAAATAACAATAAATAAATTAAAAATCAAAGCATAAATATTATGCTCAAGGGAGGAGTAGGAAAGGAACAGGAGAGGATAGAAGAGGAGCGGAGGGAAGAGGATAGAAGAGGAGGGAGAGAAGTTTTGGGAGGTAGGAAGAAGAAGAGGAAGGGAACGAAGAGGGGAGAGGAGAGGAGAGGAGGGAGAGGAGAGGAGAGGAGAGAGAGTAGAGGATGAGGAGATGAGATGACAAGGACCCCCTACAACACACTCCTTGTCTCACAGATCAC
>NW_023645164.1:0-30000 GCF_015228065.2 Penaeus monodon | reverse complement strand
GGAAAGTCAGCAGAGAGAGAGAGAGAGAGAGGGAGACGAGAGAGAGAGAGAGATATTAGGAGAGAGAGAGAGAGAAAGAGAGAGAGAAAGGAGAGAGAACGAGAAGAGGAAAAGAGTGGAGTCGGGGGTGCCAAAGGGATATTAGATAGACAGGAAATATACACGAATATTATACCAAACAATAAATTACAAATAGATATACCATGCTTGTTGTACTCAATTCAAAGAAAATGTGTGATCATTTCATAAGATAAATCAGATGAAACGAGAAAATATTTCGAAAAGAAATATAACAAGAATACTACTGATATAAATAGATTATTATGTACATTCAAATTTACGAAAAACTCATAAAAAAAGAGCGAGATAATCTGGAAAACGAAGAGATAGCACGGAAACGCTCAGGGGAGATAGCATCCTACAACGGGCCACATGATAACACACGCAAATGTTGTCCTCGTGCGAGGGAAGAGATGCAGGAGCACAGAACCAGTTCCTGGGAGATAACGGATGGCTACGGTCCGGCATCACAAATAGCCACATGATCACGCATGCAATTTTTGGACTATTGCGCCGAACCAATAAAAACGATACTACTACTACTACTACTACTACTATTGAAAATAATAATAATAATAATAATAAAAATAATAATGATAACAACAATAAGAACAAAATAAGAATAATGATGATGATGATGATGATTGATGATGATGATGATGATGATGATGATGATGTGATGGATGAATAATGATGATGATGATGATAATAAATAATAATTAAGAATAAGAATAAGAATAAGAATAAGAATAAGAATAAGAATAAGAATAATTATAATGATGATGATGATGATGATGATAATAAAATAATAATATAATGATAATAATAATAATAATAATAATAGTAATAATACTAATAAATGATTAAGAATGACAATAATAATAATGATTAATAATAATAATAATATAATAGATAATAATAATAAAATAATAATAATAATGATAATAATTAAAAATGATAATGTGATGATGATGATGATGGTGTGATTGATGATGAGATTGATGATGATGATGGTGATGAGGATGATGATGATGATTATGGTGATGGATGAGGATGATGATGGATAATAATAAACAGAAACAACAAAAAACACTAATAATGAATAATAATAAGTAATAATAAGTAAGAATAATAATAATTATAATAGAAATATAAAATAATAATAATAATAATAATAATTAATAATAATAATTGATAATAATATTAACCCAATCACCCGGATTTCTGTTCTGTCCCTTGCAGGTTTGTGAATTGTGTTACATTGTCAGATGGATCCACATGTGCTCAGTCCTCCACGGAGTCTATCAGTAGGCCATACTGACCGATCTGGATTTTCGCCATTCCTGAATGGGCGGTGAAGAAAATGCGTTTTTCCTTTTATACAAATGATACAATACTGTTATTATTGTTATTGATGGGAGGATATAAAGTAGTGTAGTAAAAATCTGGCGACATTGAAGACAAGGAAAGAAGCAAAGCAAAGATTCCTGTTCCAAAAGTCAAGAAATGGGGAAACAAGTGGAGAAAGGTAGGAATAATAAGGGACCCGGGAGGGACGAAGCACGTGTAGAGCCAGCGATGGGAATACAAGAAATAAACACGGGGGTACAGTGGGCATGGCAGTAGGCCGTGCCCCCCCCAAACGGGGCGATTGGGTGAAGGATAACTGAGAAGGAGATAGAATAAGAATAAGAAGAATAAGAAGAAGAAGAAGAATGAATAAGGAGAAGAATAAGAAGAATAAATAAGAAGTAAGACGTAATAATAAGAAGAAGAAGGAATATAAGAATGAAGAAGGAAAAATATTGAAAATAAGAAAAAGAAGTGTAATAAGAATAAGTGAGTGATAAGAATAGTAAAGAATAATAAACAAGAACAAAATAAGAATAAGAAGAAAATAGATAAAGAGAATAAGTAAGAAGAAAAAGCGAGAGAGTCGAAGAAGGAAAAAAAGGAAGATAAAGAGAAAGAATAATAATACAAAAAAATGAATGAGGAGGAGGAAGACGAGAAGCAGAGGAGACGACGACTACGAGGAAAAGGAAATCATAGAAGAGTAAATGGTAAGCAGTAAGGAGAGGGGCAAGAGTAAGAAGCAAGAAATCAAACGACAGAATGAGCGAGAAGGGGGAAAACAGACCGAGAATATAAGAGGGAGGAGAGAGAGAGAAGGGAAGGGAATGCGACTCGAGAGACACACCCACACACACACCACACACACACCACACAACACACATAGATAGATAGAGAGGAGATAGCAGAGAGGGATAGAGAATCTGAGATATATATATATAAAAGATATATATGAGATATAGGGCTAGAGTGATATATATAGAGAGTATATATGAGATAGATATATAGATTAATGTGATATAGGGATTATGTAGATAGATGACATAAGGATAGATATAGTATACGATAGAGATATAGTAGATTAGTATATAGAGATATAGAGTGGATGAGAGAGATGAGAATAGAGTATGTAGATATATATAGAGATTAGATATTATACAGAATTGCAGATATATATACATAGATGAGATAAGAAGAGATAGAGATGATATAGATACATACATACGAACATAGAGAGATAAGAGAGATGGCATAGATATATGATTTATTGAGATTCAGATTACGAATATAATATCATACAATAGCAAATCCATCTATCTATCCTCTCTCTCTCTACTTTCTCTCTCTTCTCTCTTCTTTATATATATATATATATATATATATATAATAAACTATATATAATATATAGATATATATATATATAATCGTGTGGTATGTGTTGTGTACCTAAACATAATATAGATGTAGAAATACATAATATCATGTATGAAAACACAAATATATATGTATGAAATACCACATAATATATATGTATGAAATCACACATAATATATATGTATGAAAACACAGAATATATAGGTGTGAAAGTACACAGAATAATATTGTGAATACACATTGCATTGCATTAATTTACCAGGTATTCAAACATATCAAATGTATATGTATTTACACATAAATAATCTATATGTATTTACACATAAATAATATATATTTATTCAAACATAATTAATATACATATATTTAAACATCTATCTATCTATCTATCTATCTAGTCTATATATATATATATATATTATATATTATATATATATATATATATATATGTATTGTAATAATATAGATATATAAATGTTTTCAAGTCATATAAAATATAAGCGTGATGAAAATATACACAATATATCTATGTGTGTATATATTTCAGACCTACCTTTATTCCCCTAAAAAATAAACGATAACAAAGAATGCGACCAGAAGATAAGCTGAGGGTATTTGTTTGGTGGACATTAAAATTGACCTCAAAACGTACTGTTACTGTTGACCCCCGAACCCGCGCCTCTGAGGCCCCATCGTTCATCTAGTCTGTGGACTATTGTGAAATTGTAGAGATAAAAAAAAAAAGAATTATATATATATAGGTATATGTATATATAACGAATATAGATATAAAATATATAGATATATATAGCAGAGATATCAGAGTATATAAGAAAGTATATCAAGGTAGAGGTATAAAGATAGATATACAATATATATAAACAGTAGTATGTATGTATAATATAGATAGTATATACTATATAATATATATAATATATATATAGATATATATCGACAATATACATACATATAAATATGTGTGTATACAGTAATACTATACAGAGAGATATAATTGTATCTATAAATAATTATATATATAGATATATAATATATAAATATATCTATATATATATATATAGATATATATATATATAATATATATATGTATATATGCCTATGTATATGCCAAATAAATATTTTATACATACATAGATTATATATTATATTATATATATATATATATATAATATATATATGTGTGTGATTGGTGTGTGTCGCTGTGTGTGTGTGTGTGTGTGCTGTGTGTGTTTGTGTATGTGTGGTGTGGGTGGTGCGTGTGTGTGTGTGTGTGTCGTGTGTGTGTGTGTGTGTGTGCGTGTGTGTGTGTGTGTGATGTATATATATATACCTATATACTACACCACACACACACACACACACACACACAAACACACGCACACACAACACACACACCACACACACAACACACCACACACACAACACACACACACACCCACACCCAAACCACCACAACACCACCACACACAAACACACACACACACACACACACACCACACAATATAGAGTATATAAATATCTATTATATAATAGATATATATAGTATATATAGATATATATACCAAATATATATGTTAATATACCTTATAGATGATACCACAACAAACAACAACCCACACACAACACATCATATATCATATATATATACATATAAGAATAATATATATATATAATCTATCTATATATATATCTAGAATCCACATCACACACCACACACACACACACACAAACCACCAACACACACACACACACACACACACACACACACACCACACACACAACATGCACGCACGCAACGCACGCACGCACGACGCATGCACACACACACACAAACACACACACACATATAAATATACATATACAGACATTAGATGTATATATATATAGATATATAGATATATATATAGATAGTATATATATTGAGAGGATATCTAAATCATATATAAATCTGTATCTATATTCTCTATCTATATCTATATCTAATATATATTATAATATATCTATATATATATATATATATATATATACTATATATATATATATATATTATATAATGATATGATTATAATTATACATTATATAAAAAATATGTGTATATATATGTATATAGAAATATATACGCACCATGTACACATACATGCAAATATATATGCAAACAAGATAGGAGAGGATAAGATGGGCGAGATTAAGATAGGGAATAGGGATCAGGATAGGATAGGATAGGACTAGGATAGGAAGGATAGGTGCGGTCGGTTCGGGCGGTTTCGGTTAGTTAGATTCCGTAAGCATGTTAGCGGTTGAAAGTGTAAAAATACACGCAGAATACATAAATACACTTACTATAAACATACAAGGATAGGAATAGGATAGGATAGAATAGTTATTTTAGGTTTGCTTATGTTATTTTAGGTTGCTAAGTGTAAAATACCATACAGGCATGTACACATAAATATTTACAAGAATTAGGACAGGAATAGGATAAGGATAGGATAGGATAGGAAAGATAGGTGAGTTAGGTTACGGTTAGGTTAGGCAGGTTAGGTTAGGTTAGGTTAGATTTACGTTTAAGCTATGTTAGGGTTGAAAAAGTGTAAAAATACACGCCAAGCATACATACATACAACATATAAAAACATACACGGATATGATAGGATAGGCTAGGATAGGTTAGTTTAGGTTTGCTTCTTTTATTTTAGGTTGAATAGTGTAAACAACATACAGGTATGTAAACATACATTTTTTAACAAGACTTAGGACAGGATAGGATAGAATGGGATAGGATAGGATTAGGATAGGATGGGATAGGATAGGTTAGGTTAGGTTAGGGCAGCTAGGTAGGTTATGTTTATGTTAGATACGTTAATCCATGTTAGAGTTCAAAACCGTAAAAATACACGAGGCATACATACATAAATATAAACATACAAGGATAGGATAGGATAGGATAGAAGGATAGGATAGGTTAAGTTAGGTTGCTTATTTAGTTTAGGTTTGCATAAGTGTTAAAAAACATACATACAGTATGTACACATACATATGTACAAGGATAGAATAGGATAAAATAGGATAGGATAGGATGCGATAGGATAGGATAGGATAGGATAGGATAGGATGGATAGGATAGGATAGGATAGGAAGATAGGTTAGGCTAGGTTGGGTTAGGTCTTAGTTACATTACCTACATACAGTACATACATACACACACACAAACATACATACATACATACATACAGGAATACATACATACATCCATACATACATACATACATACATACAACATACATACAGGCATACCTACATACAGACTTACATACATATATAGAAACTGACAGGATCAGGATAGGATATGATAGAGAGGTTTGGTTTGCTTATTTTAGTTAGGTCGCAAACAGTGAAACCATACATACAGTCATACACATACATATATACAAGGATGCGATAGTATAGGTCAAGTGATAATAGGTAAACATACATATAGGCATTGATATATAAATAGATAGATCATAGATATATATATATAGATATAATAAATATATATATATATATATAATATATATATATAGAAGATATATACATACGTAAACACACCACACACACACATATGTACATACATACATACACATACATACACATACTACATACATACATTGCATACATAATACTCACTCACTTACTTTACATAGATGCATACATATAAACATATATATACACACTTAATCATCCTTCGGATATTTATCCTCATATGCGGAAATTGATTGAACTCGAGTGGCAAGACTTAGTTTGACGGACGGACAGTCAAAGTACCACCAATCATGAAGGTCCTTACAGTCCGTTAAAAATCACGACACTTTGAATTAGTGTAGCTAGCATATATAAGACAAATATACTTACTAGATCAAATAAAACTTAATGTTTTTAAACGATATTCACAACAAGCAAAACTAGATTATAATGTCGATAAAATTTAAAGGGTCCATCATCGTGAACGACAAAAAGGGCGATGTGGGAAACCCCTTTTTCAATGTTTGAATCGCTTTCGTTTTTTTATTTTTATTTTTGATAAATTATAGTATTAGTCAAAAATGGCGATTTTTAGTTTTTTCAATTATATTATTTCTTTCTAAAAAGCTTTTCATATACAATATTTCTCGGGATTTTTCTAATTTTTTGGGTACCCCTTTTTATTTCCCCCAAAGCAAAGTATACAAAATAAACATTCGTAATATATTACTGGGAAATTTTTATTAAAAAAAACTAAATTTTCAGAGTTTTTTTTTGAATAATGTGTAATAAAGAGAATACGCCATGGTACTCTTTTTCCCCTCGTATAAAAATAATTTATAGCTAGCTATTATATTATCGACGACATTATTAGAAAAACAATATCTATGTATGCATCCCATATACAATTGAAGTAATGGGGTGATCAGGCATACCTCCCCTTAATTAGGGTAATTTTACTATGAAAATTTTTTTTTGGTATTTAATTATTAAATGGCCTGGATATAGAAGGGTAGATCACATAAAATTTCAAAATTATACCCCTCAAATTTGCTATTTATGGGTTTTACACCTACAACACTGATATAAAAAAAAATATAGAAGGACGGACAGAAGATATATATAATAAATATTGATATATGCGCGTTTTCATAATAACCCATACACACACACCGCGGTAAATTTTTGTAAAAATACACACAAAACAGAAGATTAGGAAAAAATGTGACAGCATGTTATGTTGAATAGCAAACACGCTAAGGATTTTTCGTCAGTGGGGGAGTTTTTACGCGCTAAATTCAAGTTGAAAGATTTTTTAATACTAGTTATTATTAAAAAAAAAGAAAAAATACCCTTTCATTAAAAAAAAAAAAAAAAAAAACTGTGTTAAATTTTGAAAGTAAAACCCAAAAAGTAAAAATTTGAGTTAAGAATTGATCATTATAAGACTTTGGGTTTTCGGTGTTCGGAATAAGATGGAAATTTTTAAAAAAAGAAAAACCGTAAATGGTACAAATAAAAAGATTAAATTTCCCCCTGGTGTTGCTTTTTGGTAGAGACAGATGCCAGGAATACAAAATTTAATTAAAATATTAGATATAGATAATGATAATAATAATAATAAAATAATAATAAAATGAAAAAATAAATAATAAAATAAAAATAATAATAATAATAATAATAAACTAATGATTTAAAAATGATAATAATAATAATAATAATTTAAAAAAATAAAAAATGAAATAATAAAAGATACAGCAGCGGCCCTGGAAACAAAACCCTTTGGGCATCCCCTCACTCCCGGGATAAAATGTTTGTGCCTGGCTCGGCGAAGGAAGGCGACCGAAGTTCACGTTGCGTAGAAGGCAGATAGAGGCAGGAGCTCCTAGCACAATTTAATAGTCTCTTCCATAGCTATAACGAATTATAAGGCAAAATGTTCGCCCACGCGCCGCCTACGACAGGAGGTGTTGCCACATCGAGTTCATCAATTTCCGATATGAGGATAATATCTCGGTGAATATAAGTGTGTATATAATGTTTATATGTATGCGATTCTATCCGAAGTAAGTGAGTCGAGTATGTATGTATTAATGTCTGATGTATGTATGTGTATGTATGTGTAGTATGTATGTCATATGTGTGGTGTGATGTGTGTTTACGTATGTATACTATATATCATACTATATATAGATATATATATATAATATAATATATGCAATGTATCTATGTATATATATGCCTATATGATGTTACCTAGATAATCTTGACCTATACTATCCGCATCCTATGTGAATGTATGTGTATGCGCCTGATGTATGGTTACAATGTTGCGACCCTAAACTAAAATAAGCAAACCAAAACTAATCTATCATATCCTATCCTATCCTTGTCAGGTTCTATGTATGTAGTAAGATGTATGTATGTATGCCTGTATGTATGTATGTATGTATGTATGTATGTAGTATGTATGTATGTATGTATGCCTGTATGTATGTTGTATGTATGTGGGTGTTGTATGATGTATGTATGTATGTATTGTAACTCAAAACCTAACCCAAACTAGGCTAACCTATTCCTATCCTATCCTATTCCTATCCTATCGCTATTATCTATCCTATCATCCATCCTAGCCTATCATATTTTATCCTATTCTACCTTTAAATATGTATGTGTACATACCTGTATGTATGTTACACTATGCAACCTAAATAAATAAGCAAACCTAAACTAACCTATATCCTATACATCCTATCCTATTCATATCCTATCCGTATGTTTATATGTATGTATGTATGCCTGCGTGTTGTAATTCTACAGGGTTTGAACTATAAATGGATTACGTATCTAACATAACAAAAAACCGAAACTAGCTAGGCTAATCTACACTAACTAATCCTACCCATCCTATCCTATCCTCTCCTATCCCATCTCTATAAGTAATCCTGTCATAGTCTTTTAAAAAATGTATGGTTACTACTGTCTGTAGTTACACTTATGCAACCTAAATAAAATAAGCCCCAACTAAAACTAACCTATCATATCCTACATCATATCATTGTATGTTTATATTGTATGATGTATGTATGCTTGCGTGGTATTTTTCACGTTTTCAACCTAACATAGCTTAGTAATCTAACTACCTAAACCTAACTAGCCTAACTACCTAACCTAACCTCACCTATCCTTCCTATCCATATCATATCCATCCATCCGGTCCTATCTTGTAAATAGTAATGTGTACATTGCTGATGTATGTTTACACTTACTGCAACTAAATAAAATAAGCAAACCTAAAATAAACATAGTCATCTATCTACCTATCCTTGTATGTCTATAGGTATGGATGATGAGCTTGCGTCGTATTTTACACGTTTAAACCCTTAACATGAGCTTAAGTAATCCTAACTAAAACCGAACCGAACCGAACCGAACCGAACCTATCCGATCCTATCCTATCCTATCCTATCCTATCCTGTCCTAATATCTTAATCTAGCCCTATCTATCCTATCCTACCTGTTTGCATGGGATATATGCATGTATGTTGTACATGGTGAGTATATATTTCTATATACATATATATACAAATATGTTTATATATATTTATAGATATATCATACATAATATATATATTATATATAATCGATATATATATTATATATTATTATATATATCATATATAATATTATATATAGAATAGAATAGAATAGATATAGATATAGATAACAGATTAGATATAGATTTAGATATCATATATATAATATATATATATATATATTATATAGATCATAGATATATATATAGAATATATGTATGTAGTTGTGATATTATATGTCGTGTGTGTGTGTGTTGTGTGTGTGGCATGCAGTGCGTGCGGCGGCGTGCGAGCGTGCATGTGTGTTTGTTTTGTTTTTTTTGTGGTGTGGTGTGTGTGTGTGTTGTGGTGTGTGTGTGTGCGGTGTGTGTGTGTGTGAGTGTCTATATAGATAGATCGATAGATAGATTTTATATATATATTATCTATATGTATATATAATATATGTGTGTTGTGTGTGTGTGTTGTTTGTGTGTGTGTATCATCAGTATAATGTATATACATATAATTTGGTATATATATATATATTATATATTAATAATATATATATATATATATATATATATTTATCTATTGTGTGTGTGTGGTGTGTGTGTGGTGTGTTGACATGTGGGTGTATGGGTGTGTTATATATATATTGTGTGTGTGTGGGGTGGTGGGTGTGTTTGTGTTGTGTGTGGTGTGTGGTGGTGTGGTGTGGGAGGTGGGTGTCTGTTGTGTGTGTGCGTTGTGTGTGGTAGATAGATATTGGATATATATATACATCAAACAAACACAACACACGCACACACACACACACACACACACACACACACACACCACACACAACACACACACACACACACCACATACACACCACACACAACACACACACACACACACACACACACACACACACACACCACATATATATATATATATATATATATATACATATCATATATATATATGTATTGTATGAAAATATTATTTGCATATTACATAGGCATATATACAGATATCATATATCATGGTAGAGATATATATAGTATAGATATATATATATATATTAATATATATATAATATAGATACATTATATATATCTGGATATATGTATGTATAAAAAATATTAGATGTATGTATATTATATATATATATATATATAGATAGAGATATATCTTATAGTATATATATAGTATATATATATACAGAAAGAATAAGATGTTATATAAGGGAAATATCTTTATACAGATACATGATATATTTCTTTAAATAAATATATATATTATATATATATATTGATATCCTATATTCGTATATAGTCTATATACATATTATATAAATTTTTTTTTTATCCTCTACAATTTCACAATAGGACACAACTAGATGAACGGGATGGGGCCAGGGAGGCGCGGTCGGGGTCTAACAGTAACAAGTAACGTGGAGGTCATTTAAATGTCACCAAAACAAATACCCTCAGCTTATCTTCTGGTCCGCATTCTTGTTATCGTTATTTTTAGGGGGAAAAGAGTAGAGGTCTGAAATAATACAAACATAGATATATGTGTATATTTCTCGTTATTATTTATATTGATTGAAACATATATATATTCTATATTATACATACATAATATAGTATATATATATATTATAATTATATCATATTATATTAAGATAGATAGAGATAGATAGATGTTTAATATATGTATATAATATGTGAAACATATAAATTATTAGTGTAAATACATATATATTATTATGTGTAAATACATATACATTTGATAGTTTGAATACCTGTAAATATGCATGCAGTGTGTATTCACACATATATATGTTTGTATCACACATATAATCAGTGTATCTCAACATATATATATTATGTGTAGTCATACATACATTATTAGTGCATTTCCAACTATATTATATATGTGTATTTCATACAATAGATTATGTGTATTTCTATACCTATAGTATTATGTGTATTTTCATACATTAATTATGCCGTATTTCATACATAATAATTATGGTCATCATACAATATATTTGTGATGTTATAAATATATATTATGTGTATTTTCAACAGATATATTATGTGTATCAAATAATAGATTATGTTAGGTAACACACACATACACACACGAATATATCTATATATATATTTATATATATATATATATATAGATAGTATATATTAAATAAAGAGAGAGAGAGAGAGAGAGAAGAGAGAGAGAGAGAGATAGAAGATGGATTAGTATATGTAGATATATATATACTTAATATGGAATACTAAATAATAAATTAATATAATATGAAAAGATATATTATATCATATGTATGTATGTATGATATATATATATATAGATATATATATAATATCAAAAAATATATATATATATTTACTAGATATAGATATATTAGAGGTAATATTTATGCATATATAGGTATTATAATATATATTATATATATATGCTATATGATTATATATATTATCCTATATATACATATATTTATATAATATATACTAATATATATATATAGTATAATATATATATATATAATATATATATATATATATATATGTGCTGTGTGGTGTGTGTGTGTGTGGTGTGTGTGTGTGTGGGTGTATAGAGTGCGCCTATCCTTATATTATATATCTCTATTACATATATATGTAGTAGTTTTCAAACCCGATATATATGTAAGTTTGATTATTATTATAACTTGCAAATATAATTATGCTTACAATCAATTAATATTATGTATTTATTATTACTTCGTAGTAGTATGTAGTCATATGATTATCGTCATTAATAAATAATATTATTTTTTTATTATTATTATGATCTAGATTATTTAATTCTAAGTATATATAATTTTTATTATTATTATAGTATTTATATATTGTATATATTATATTATTGTTATTGTTATTATATTTATTATTATTAACTATATTATTATTATATTAATTTTTATTATTTCATAATTTCATTATTATATTATTAATATATTATATTTTATATTACTTATATTATTATTATATTTATTATCATTATCATTATCATTAACCAATCGCCCACGTTGGCATAGAATACATGCCATGCCCACGTAACAAAGGTGTATTTCGTGATTTACACATAGATGGCTCTACAAAGTCTAGTCATCAAGGGTCCACTCTTATAGTCATACCTTTCTCAACCTGTTTACCCTTTCCTGACGTTTGAAAGGATCTTTTGCATTTTCATGTCTAAATGTTAGCAAGATTTAATAATTACTTTAATAACTCATAACATCAATCACAATAAAAACAGTATTGATATCAAATTGTATATAAAAGAAAAACGCATTTCCCGCAATTCAAGGATGGCGAAAATCAAGATTTTTCGGTCAGTAGGGCCTACTGATAGACTCATGGAGGGTGAGGCACATGTGAGCCATCTGATGCTAACAAAAATTCACAAAACCCTACAAGGGACAGAATCAAATAAATCCGGGGTGATTGGGTTAATAATTTTATTCATTAGAGATATTATTATTATTATATTATTATTATTATTATTATATTTCTATTATATTCATTCTATTATTATAATGATTAGATTATATTATGTGTTGTGTTGCTGTGTTGTTATTTCAGTATCATACATCATTATCAGCATCATCACCATAATCATCATCATCAGCTCATCCATCATCATCATCATCATCATCATCATCATCACATCATCATCATCATCATCATATCATTTTTATTATTACATTCGTAGGGTATTATTATTATTATATTATTATTATATTATTTATATTATCCTCTATATGGTATTCTTATCAATATTATAGTATGATAGTATTATTATATTATTATTATCATATTATTATTATTGTATTATAAATCATCATCATCATCATCAGTATAATATTTATTCTTAGTCGGATTCTTATGCTTAACTTCTTATTCTTATTCTTATTATGATTATGATTCTCAGCATTACATAATCATCATATCATCAGCATCATATCATAATCATCACATCATTATCATCATCATCATCATTATTCTTATTTTATTTCTATGTTTGTTATCATTATTTTTTTATAGGATTAGTATTATTATATTTCAATGTAGTAGTAGTAGTAGAGTGTATCGGTTTTATTGGTTCGCGAAAAGGACAAAAATTTGCATGCGGATCAGTGCGGTATTTGTGAATGCCGCCGTAGCCATCCGTTATCTCCCAGAAACGTTTCTGTGATCATACAATCTCTCTCATCGCCGAGGACAAACATTTGCGTGGTTATCATGTGGCCGTTGTAGATGCCTATCTCCCATGAAGCGTTACCGTGCTATCTCTTAGTCCAGATATCCGCTCTTTTTTATGAGTTTCGTTAAATTTGATGTACAGTAATAATACTGATTTATATCAGTAGTATTCTGTATCATTCTTTCGAATATTCTCGTTCATCTGGATTATATTATGAATGCATCACACATTTATTGACATTGATTAAACAGCATGGTAGATCTAGTTGTTAATTATTGTTTGTTAATATTCGTGTAATATTCGTCTCTATATACCTTGGCACCCACGACTCCACTCTTGTTCTCTTCTCGTTCTCTTCACTCTTCTTCTCTCTCTCTCTCTCTCTCTCTTATCTTCGCTCTCTTCTCTGTCTCTCTCTCTCTCTCTCTCTACTCTCGACTGGAATTCATTTTTTATTTTATTATTATTATTGTTTAATCTTTGAGGGGGGTTAGGTGAGTAAGGGGTGAAATTTCACATATACCTCGTCTGTGATAACGGATTGACGGGAATTAAGAGCTCGGTTGGGCCAACTAATAACATGAGGTCATATAGTAGTCACCGTGTTGATCTCAGGCAGCGTTGGCGCATGGAGGTCTTTTTTTTTTTTTTTTTTTTCTTTTTTTTATATTTTGGTGTTGTTGTGTGTGTGGTGGTGTTGTGTGTGTGTGGTGTGTGTGTGGTGTGTGTGTTGTGTGTGTGTGTTTAGGTGTATGTGTTTGTGTCTGTATATAACATATATATATAAGGAATTATCAATGGTACAATCATTGTTATTGATTGCCCATCTTAGAAATTTTATAATCATTATGTAAATCATCATTATACTTTAATGCTTTACTATTATGTTATTATTAATATTAATATTGTTATGTATTTTATTGCTATTATAATTTATTATATTATTTAAATGTGTTAATTATTAGTAGTATAATGATCGTATGATTACCAATCTATTATCATTATATGTTATGCTATTGCTATGTTATTGCTGTCGCTATTGCTATTGCCTAGGGCTGTTGCTAGTGGATGTTTGATGTGCTGTTGCTGTTGCTATGGCATGTTATTGTATGTTTGTGTTATGTTTGTTATGTACTGGACAAATCTTATTGTACTGTACTCTTATTGTTGCTATTAGTAGTAGTAGTAGTAGCAGTAGTATATTCCAGATCCATGCAACAAAAGGACAAAGATTGCATGCGTATCACGTGGTGTTGTGAATGCCGGCCGTAGCCCAATCCGTTATTCACTTAACAGTTCCGTGATCTCGTTATCTCTCTCCTCAGCACAGGATTTGCGTGTGCGTTATAATGTGGGAGACGTTGTAGGCCAGGGCTGATAGTGGACTGCACCTCTCTTTTCGCTCTTTTGAGTTTGAAATTTATTTAAATTATAATAGTATGAATAATATTATATGTATAATTAAATAATAATATGAATAAAATATTATTAACAATAGTATAATATTAATAAAGATGATTAAATTAATATTGATTATAATAATTTCACGATTATTAATATTATTATTATTATATTATTATTATTATCATATATTAGTAGTAGTAGTAGTAGTAGTCGTAGTCTGAAGCGTAGTAGTATTAGTATATTATTTTTAATATTATTAATCATTATTTTATTTTTATTATCAACCATCATCATCATTACTTACTATTATGATAATTATATTATGATTAGTATTATTATCATTATTATTATATATTATCAATTATATTGTTATTAATTTTTTATGATATTTATTACTATTATAGATACATAATAGTTATATATATTTAATAATGATATAAATAAGAATATTATTACACAATATAATTAATAATTATATATATACTATTAATATGGATAATAATAATTACGATTAGATTAGATATATATTATTATGATTATTAGGATATTATTATCATATTAATAGTATTATTATTGATTATTTATAATTTTATATTATACTTATTATTATTATTATATTATTAATTATAGTATTATTATATTATCTACATGATTATTATTATGATTATTACATATGATTATTATGATTATATTATTATTTATTATTAGATTATTATTATATCATTATTATTATTAGTATTAATTAGGTATTAGTATTGATTATTATTGTATTATTTTTTTTTCTTTTATGACTATTATACTATTATAGGAATATATTAATACTATTATTATTATATTAATAATAAATAAATATAATTTATAAAAAAGATTAATAATTTATTATTTTATTTACTATTATGAATATTGATAATAAGAATACGAATATTATGATTGATGTATATTATGATTATTATGATTGATTATTATTTTATTACATTATATTACCATTATTATTATATTATTATTTTATTAATTATATATTATTATTATTATATATTATTATTTTATTATATTATTAGTATTATTCTTATGATTTATTATTATTATAATTATTGGTGTGGTGGTTGTTGTGGTATTATTATTTATTATTATTATCATTATATTATTATTATTATTATTATATATATGATTATTCTATTATACTATCATTATTATGTCATTATTAGTATTATTATTAGTATTATGTTATATTATTATTTTTTCTTTTTTATATTATTACTAGTAGAGTAATTCTATTAATAATTATTACTATATATTTAATAATAATACTAAATAATAATATATTAACACTATAATTAATAATTAGTATTGTATTACTATTAATAGTGATACTATAATACGATTATATTATGATTTTATTATTTTATGATATATTATTATGATTATGATGATTATATTATTATTATTACTATTATTATTAATTATTTTATAATTTTATATTATTCTCATTATTATTATTAGTAGTAGTAGTGTAGTTGGTAAGAGAGTAGTAGTTAGTGATAGTAGTAGTAGTCAGTAGTAGTAGTATTTACCATTTTTATTATATTTTTATAAGTATATTATTATTATTATTATGTATATTTAGTAGAGTATATAATAATAATATTCATACAGGATATTATAGATTATACTATTAATATTCTATATTATTATTATTATTATATTATATATATTCTCATTATTATTATTATTATTATATTATGATTATATATTATTATTATTATTATTATTATTATTATTGTTATATTATTATATTATTATTATTATATTATTATATTATTATGTTGTGTTGTTGTGTTGTTAGTATAAATACTATAACATGATTATGATAATTTCTTCCGTTCGTAGTGTTATTTTCTCTACGCTATTTATTCTTATTGCACAAAGCGAAAAAGGGACGAAGATGCATGCGTATCAGGGGCCGTTGGTGAATGCCTGGCCGTAGCATCCGTTATCCCCTAACCGTACTGTGTTCTCTGTTATCTCTCGTTCTCGCCACCAGGATTTGCGTGCGTAAAATTCCAAAATTGGTGACCGTTGTAGCCAGGTGATAGTGATGCACTATCTCTTCTCGCTCTTTTTATGAGTTTGAAATTATTTTATTATAAAAATATTAGTAAATATATATTATAATTAAATAATAATTATATAATAAAAATTATATAAATTAGTAATATATACAATGAAGCGGTAGTTAATATTAATAATATTATTACCAAAATATGATAATATTATTCTTATTATATTATTATTATTATTATATTATTATTAATTATATTTCATGATTATTATTATTATATTATTATTAGTATATTATTCTTATTATATTACAGATTGTATATTATCATCATCATAAATTCTCATCTCCCATTGTTGTGTTGGTGTTGTTATTGTTATTGTTATTGGATGATTAGTAGTAGTAGTAGTAGTAGTAGTAGTAGTATCGTTACATGCGGACTGTATAGGCCGATATTCATTTGAATCGTACTGCGATTATCCTTTGTTTTTCACAATATCTCGCTCTTTTGGTTTTTTTAGTTCAATTTTTATTGACGGAATAAGTTGATAATCATATATTCATTATAGTTCCATTCGATTATTTTCGTTCCATCTGGTTTATGTCTATCTAATGAATGGGTTTCATATTTTATTGACATTATTACAACACTCATGTTGTCATTGTGGTAATACTGTTATTATAATAATCATGTAATACGTATTTCATTAAAAGCATTTGTTGAAAATAATTGTTCTTCGCACCAGTTTGTTTCTGACAACAGCCAATCGAGCGTTAAGTTGTGTGCCTCGCAGCCAAGACATCGAGTTTCTTTCGTCGCAGCCAATGAGCGTCAAGTTCGCTCGCGTTGCAGCCAATCAGTGGCGCTTCGGAACCTGTCATCGGAAAACGGTGCCCTCCCATCCAATCCATCCATACGTCCGCGTTCCCATGCCGCATCAGTCATGCTTATCATTCCGTTGGAGCGGTTGGCGCGAGTGGTCTTCTGTGTTGCGTGCGTTATATATTTAGTGGGACACATCCGAACGGAGAAAAGCAAATATACATGAAAACGCCAGTTCCATGGAGATGGAATTTTGCTTCGTAAGTAAGTACAAAGTGCATTTTATACATTTATTAGCCATCTAATGGATAATTTCTATATCAGACTGTCGCCTCCTTCTTTCTATGAAAGCTAAGCATTTCCGGCAGGGCTTTCACTTACCTTTTTCTTTTTCGTTCGCTCATAAATATATATATATGTTTTCCCATTCCTTCTAATTTTCATCCTCGCACGTGACTCAGTTCTTATAAGTATTCACTTTGTCTGATCGACTTTGTATGTGTCTGTGTCGGTGTTTTCTCTCTCTCTCTCTCTCTCTCTCTCTCTCTCTCTCTACTCTCTCTCTCTCTCTCTCTCTCTCTCTCTCTGTGTGTATCTTTGTTCGTCTCTCTCTTCTCGTCTGTGTCTTGGTCTCGCCCTTTCTCTTCTCTCTCTCTCTTCTCTCTCCTCTCTCTCTCTCTCCTTCTCTCTCTCTCTCTCTTCTCTCTCTTCTTTATGTCGTGTCTGTCTGGTCTCTCTCTCTCATCTTCTCGCCTCCTCTTCATGCTGCCTGTGGTTTTCTCTGTCTGTGTCTTTCTCTCCTTCTTTTGTCTGTGTCTGTCTCGTTCTCTCTCTCTTCTATGTCTAAAGGTGCGAAACACTCAAAGCAGCCATTGGTAAAAACACCTGAAGGAAAAGGCAGAATTTCATCTCACAAAAAGACACTGGAGGACATAGAAAAATTTCACTTTGGAAAGGCTGAATGGCAATCAGGACCCCTTTGGGCCCTTTAAATGGAAAAGGGAAAAGGGAAAACCCATTTCATCAAAACCCTTTGCTGAGGGGGGGTTGAAGGCACTTTCGCCCTTTAAGAAAGCGGTTGACCAGTGAACAAGAAAAAAATATGGGACATCCTGAGATTTGGGGGGAATTCAAACCCAACGGATTAGGTTTTTAAATAAAAAGCCTAATCATCATCATTTTGTTCCGGGAAACGGGGGGTCCCTCATGGCGAGTTCCAGGCGCCTTCAGCCCATTTTAAAACCCCTCGTGACAGGCTGGCAATTTGGGCCCAAAGCTAGGGACCTCCGCGTCTTTCCGGGGGTTCTCCTTAACCCACAATGGGTTTCGAAAAGAGAAAAACCTGAGGGCCCAGGGTAAACCCACAGGGAAACGAGCAAGTGGCCATTTAGCCTGATTTGGGCCCCGATCCCGATTATGAAAGGGAACGGGTTTCCCACGCCAGTCTAAGGTGTACCCGTACAGTTGGCCCTGTCAACTGTCCCCCATGATCCAGTAAAGGGGAATTTTAAAAAAAGGGCACCCAGAGACTCCAAGGCACTAGATAGCGCCGGGTTTCCCGCTCCTTTAGAAAAAAATGGCGGGTTTTAAGGCCTTAAGCCCCCGCGTTGGGCCCTTTTCGGGCATGGGGCCCCAACATACCCAAAATGTCTTTTTGATCGAGTTAAGGCCCCTGCTCCAGATCAATCCATCACGATTTCTTGGTCTGACATCCTAGAGACATGGACTACGTTTACCAAGTAAAGCCCTCTGTGACTTAGCCCCCTTTACCGAAGTTTAAATCGCCCGGAACAGGTTCCCCAAAACGGGCCCTGGGAAGCCCTGAATTTTGGGTTTTTTGGTCCAGGAGCCCCTTTTAGGAAAGGGGTTTTTGCCTTTCATGGAAACATCGTCGGCAAAGTCGGGGTCGGCGCCCTTTGATTTTGGATAGTGTTCTGCCCATTATCCAGCCCTGAAGGTGTTAAAAATTTTTGGTTAATTCACCTCTGTTATTCATACTGCGGGACCGTCAACTAGTCTATAAAAGGGATCCAGCTCGTTTCCCTGTGGGACCCCGCACATCGGTTTGAGGGCAATTTTGGGTGAAGGGGGTATGAGACGAAGCAGGAGGTCAAAGGGGTTGGAAACTCGACCCGTCCTGTCGCAAGGAGTTTGAGAGGGGCCCAAAGGGGGCTTTGGGGGACCCACCATGGGGGGGCCCCGGGGGCTGGAAGCGAAAAGGGGTATGGGGGCCATGCGCCCCCGTCGGCGTTAGGGCCCCCGATGATGATGTGATGGGACGATGCGGAAGGGCGACGACGACCCACGCGCCCGGGCCCCGACCCCGCCCCCGAAAACCCCCTCCTCTTCCCTTCCCTCCTCTTCCCTTTCTCCCCCCTCTTCTCTTCCCTTCTCTCCTCTTCCCTCATCCCCATTCCCTTCCCTTCCCCCCTCCCCCTTCCTCCCCCTTCCCTTCCTGGGTTTCCCCTTTTCTTCTCTTCCTTTTTCCCCTTCCCTCATCTTCCCTTCCCTTCCCTCCTTTTTTCCCCCCTTTCCCTTTCCCTTTTTTCCCCCCTTCTTCCCCCTCTCCTCTTCCTCCTCCCCCTTTCCCCTTCCCCTTCCCTTCTCTCCTTTCCTTTCTCCTTTTCCCCTTTCCCTCCCCTTCCCTCCTTTTCCCTTCCCTCCTCTTCCCTTCCCTCCCTTTTCCCCTTCTTCCTCTCCCTTTCCCCTTCCTCCCCCTCTTCCTTTCTCCTTTTCCCCCTTCCTTTCTCCTCTTCCCTTCCCCCCTCTCCCTTTCCCCTTCCCCCATCCTCTTTCTTCTTTCTCTTCTCTTCTCTTTTTTCTTCTTTTCTTTTCTCTTCTCTTCTTTTCTCTTCTCTTCTTTCTACCCTTTTTTCCTCTCATTTCTATTTCTTCTATCCTCCTTTCCTCTCCACTTCTATCTTTTCTATCCATCCTCATCTTCTCTTTTTTCTTCACCTCTCCTTTCTCTTATTTTTTTCTTCCTTCATTTTCTTCCTTTTTTTCTTCTATCTTCATCTTCGCTTCTTCCCAAATCCTCTCATTTTATTTTTCTATCCAATTTTCCCTCTCTCTTCTTTTCTACCCCACTATATCCTTCATTTCTATCTTTTTCCCAAATATATCCTTCATCTTCTATCCTATCATCCTATTTTTTTCTACCTCTTTATTTTTTCTATCCTCCCCTTTCATCCCTCTCATTTCTATTTCTACCCACTATATCTTATCTCTACCCTATCCTCTTCTATCTTTTTTACCCTCTTCTTTTTCTTCCTCTCATTTTCTATCTTTTTCTATCCTTCTTTTTCTTTTTTTTATCCAATCTATCCTTATTTCTATCCTACCCTTTTCTATCTTTTTCCCTCTTCTTTCCTCTCATTTCTTTCTTCACCTTTCATCCTCATCTTCATCCACATCACCCTTTTATCTTCTACCATCTTTCTACTTTTTTTATCCCTTCATCCTTATTTCTATCTTTTTCTATCCTTTTCTTCCTCATTTCTATCTTCTATCCACATCTATCCTTTATTTTTCACCCTATCCTCTTCTATTTTTCTATACTTTCACCCTTCATCTTCATTTTTTTCTATCCTCTTCTACCCTCTCATCTTCTATCTTCACCCACATCATTTCTCCCCCTTCATCCATCCTTTCTACTTTTTTTCCCTTCTATCATCTCATTTCCCACCCTCTTCTATTTTTTTCTACCTTTCTTTTTTCTTCATCTTTTTTTTCCCTTTTCTATCCTCTCATTTTCATTTTCATCCCCTATCCTTTCTTTAATATATAATTATTATATATACATACAACATACATATGTGGTGTATATATGAGTCATATTAGATAAATATGGTATACATTTTTCTTTATATGGTTAATATACACAACTAGTTATATTTTAAGTATGTGTGGTATTATAGAGAACACAAATATACAGTAGATGTATGAGGTCAGTAGGTAAGCTGTGTGCAACCAAAAAGCCTTACAGTGGCCCTTTTTATATACCCAAAAAAGTAATGGTTTTATGGGGTCTTTTGATTGTATGTATTATGTAGTTGTTGTATGTTGATGGTGAAACAATTGAAGTGTTTCGTCTAATTAAGTAATCCATTTCTTTAAACATGATGCGTTTTTGTCTGTAATGTATATGAATAGATGTACATTTTTGTACAATACAATCATAAATACAAAAGTTTTTGGTGTGTTTTATGAGTATGGCAATTTTTTATAATGATTTTCAATTTTCTCATTAGGGAAAGCTGGGGTCCTAAAGGAGCCGATGTTTAGATGGGGGCAACAAGGAAAAGTTATTTTTCTCGGTTTCTTGGGGGGAGCAAAGCCTGGATGTTTGGAGAAAACCACCCCGGGGAATGGTGGCCAGGGCAGATGTTGACTCTTTATCGTACGGATGGGAAGCTGAAAATGACGGGGGGTGAACGGGTCTCTGTGTCACGAGCGGGGTTACTGCCAAATTTCCCGGCCTACGGCCCCGGTATCATGACGGGGAGCCAGGGACACGGGGGCACCAGCTCCCCCACGCTCGGGTGTTGCCCTTACGCAGAAAGGGGGTGAATTTGCCCAAAGGGAAAAGAAGGCCCGGCCCCCGCTGGAGCGGGACTTTTACTTGCCCTTTACCTTACCCCCCTTACCACGACCAGAATGATGTTTGCTGTTAGGTACTTTAAAAAACCTTATCGCTGTTTGTCGAGCTTAGCTTTATAGGCGGCCCGGTTGACTGAGTCAGATTGCGACGGTGGCATGTGGAACGGACCTCAGAGGGACCCAGTAGTCGTGGTCCTGTACGCGGAGGCTGGCATGCGGTCGAACAAAAAAAGGGAAAAAAAGTGAGTGGGGGAGCTTTCATTCTTCGTGCCGTAAAGTACGATTGACATCATGCCACCCAAAATTTCCGGAAAGGTGCCAAGAAGGCCGGTAAGGCCCAAAAGTCTATCACCAAGGGTGATAAAAAGGGAAGAAGCGAGGAGGAAGGAGAGTACAGCATCTACATCTACAAGGTGCTCAAGCAGGTCCACCCTGACACTGGTATCTCCCCCAAGGCCATGTCTATCATGAAACTCTTCGTGAATGACATTTTGAACGCATGCAGCTGGGGGCTTCCCGCCTTGCACACACAACAAGCGTCCACCATCACCAGCGGGAGATTCAGCCGCTGTCAGGTTGTTGCTGCCCGGAGAAATGGCTAAGCACGCGTTAGTGAGGAACTAAGGCCCTCCAAACCAAGTACATTCTTCAATAAATCTCTAGGTTTTCATGATTTACTTGCCCCTAGAACAACATCGGCCCTTAGGAGCCACAGATCTGATAAAGCAGAATTTCAATGAGTTATAACCCAATTGCCACCATACCTTTTCCCGAGTACTATACTCTAGTGTAGTATTAGTATAAAATACTAACTACTACTACTACTACTATGCTATACGTCCCACCATCCCATTTGTTCTAGAAGCATGTTTTATTGCAAACATTGTGATAATTAATATACCCTATTAACCATCCCTTACTGTCCTTAAATTTTTTTTTATTTTTCCCCAACTTTGTGAAAATTATGTATATACTACCTTTACTTCCAATGTTTATTTTATCAAATTGTGATTATACTCTATACCAGTACCATATGTCCTATAATTTCTTTATTTTCCAACATTGGAAATCATAGTCCCTAAAATAATGACACTACCCATAAAAGGTATTAGAAAAAAACACTTTTCCGCCTTTAAAGGGATGTGCAAATCAGGTAGTATTTTCACTGGGGCCCCCTACATACTACTAAAACTACTCCCCCATCCTGGATTTTTATTTTTTTTTTATTTAGTAGAAGACCTTGGTTGGCTTTTTTTATTTGTTACTCAAAGGGGGCTAAGATAATGTTAGTGTTAGTGTGGTCTTGATTGAATTATATATATATATAATAATATATAAAATTTTTTGTGTGTGTGTATAGGTATATATAGTATATATAGTATATGATAAGGAATGAGAGAGGTATGTGTGTGTTTTAGTATATATATATACGATTTATATTATATATATACAAATAATAACATAAATGAGAGAGAGAGGGGGTTTTATTATATATACAGATACCCACACACAAACAAATATATATAAATATATACAATGAGGGAGGGTGTAATTACGTTTTTTTCAAACAATAATTTTTTATATATATATAAAATTTTTATATAAAAATAAAAAAAAAAAAAAAATATATACGAAAATATAAATCCGTATAATGAGAGAGGGAGAGGGGTGTGTGTGTGTATGTGTATATTATAATAAGTTTAATTTATATCCAATATATATATATATATGTGTGTGGGGGGTGTTTTGGGTGGGTGGTGTGTTGTGTGTGTGTGTCTGTCTAATATAAAAATTATACACAATAGGAATAATACAAGAGGAGAGAGGGTTGTGTGTGTGGTATATATTACAATATATATGTATACGTTATATGTGATATATATGTATACTTTATATAAAATTAAAATAAATTATATATTATTATTATATTTATATATATGAGAGAGGGGGAGTGTATGTGTGTGATATAATATAACAATTTTATAAAAATATAATATATATATATATATATATATATTAATAATATATCTTATATTGTGTGTGGGGGGTTGTAGTATGTAGTATGTATATTAAAAAAGAAATTTTAATATATATATAAAAATAAATGAAGAGAGTGTTAGTGTTGTATATATAATGTTTTAAATATAATGATATAGTATAATGATATATGTTTATGTATTAATATTTTAAAATAAAATTTGAGTATGTATATTATAGAGAAAAGGGGAAGGTTTTGGTGTGTAAATATCAGTTTTAAATACAATTATATATATGTGGAGTATATATGTGTATATATAAAAAATATAATGAGAGAGAGAAAATTTATAGTTTTTATAAATAATATATATATATATATAAATTTATATTATAATAATATATACACCCAACTTTATGAATTAACAAGAAGACAGAGAGATGGTTGTGTGTATATAAACAATATATATGTAGTTGTAATTTTTTAATAAAAGAGAGGTGTGTATGTGTGTGCTAGCAGTGTGTACATTTTATGTATATGGCTTATAACTTTTAATTTACCCGTTTGTTTACATTGTTTTATAACATTTTTATTATTGCCGTTGTGTACATGTACACATTTATATACTTGTCTGTTTTCATCTCTCTGAGAATTAATTTTAGGCCCGAAAAGGGCCCGAGGATATTTTTTGTGTTGCAGGAGCAATAAAAAACCTTGGGCGCCCTCCGGGGATGGCGAGCAAGTTGATGCCTTGGGCATGATTGGACTTTTTGGCGGGGTAGCGCACAGGTTGGTGCCCTAAAAGGGGCCCGACCAGGTAAGTCGGAAGTTCCCTGCAGAGCCATGACAGAGAGGACTGGAACGGAGGTCAGCTTTTAAGTCCCGGGCAATCTCGCGAACGAGCGCTGGAAAGGGAGCTTGCGGATGAGGAGCTCAGTGCTCTTTTTGGTAAAAGAGGACCACGGGGGGCAAAAGGTTCCCCGGCCTGTAACGATGGGGTTCTTGACCCTCCGGTACAGGGGCAGACTTTCGTCTGCCTTGGTGGCCAATGCTTGCGGGGGGGCCGCCTCCGGGAGACTTTCGTGCATCTGCTTTGGGACGTGCCATTTTGCGAGTTTGTATTAAAAAGATATGAAAAGGCTACGCCAAAACGTCAATTTTTAGGAGAGCGAGCGGGAGCTGGCGAGCGCGTGTGGCTGCGAGAGGTGGTTTCCCGCCTTTTTTGCTGGTAATATGCCCGGGGATACGGGACTTGTGAGGCGTGGAAAAGCGGGCCCCCTTTACGCCTGTTTTGGGTTCCAAGTTGATATCGAACAAGGGGGCCAAATCCATTTCAAGCTTGTGCGCGTGAGCCTTTTCGATAAAAAAGGTTAGAAGGGGTTTTATTTGCGGGGTCAGTTAGATAAGGCCCCAGCTGAGTGGGCCGCCTCGCCGCTCGAGACGGGGGCCCCCGGTAGCCTTTTCTCGCTCCGCCCCCCGAATTTAGGGTCTCTTTGGACCCTAGGTCCAAAGGTTTTGAGTGGGTTTCGGTAAAAGATCTTTGACACCCCCCCAGAGACGACCCGGCCCTTTGCTGATAACTTTTTGGGTTTTTTCTTTCACACCTTGCTTGAGGCTAGATTTTTTAATTTTAGGGCCCGAGGCTTACAATTTAAAAAGAAGCACTGTGGCAATTAGCAGTTTTTTCGCGAGTGCCGGGGCCCAAACCCCTAAGGGGTTTGATTCCCCGTTCGGCAGGGTCCTAACCCGACCGGCCTAAAACCCCAAAGACTGTTAATTTCCCAGGGTCTTTCCTTTTTTATACATACCGCCTTTCACCATCTGTCAAATTAGCTTCTGTAGATTTCCCCCCGACCTTTAAAACACCCCGGCTTGCCCCCATGGGTCACGTAACAAAAATTTTCATTTCGGGGAGCCCATCTCCTGTGAGGTGGTCTCCAGAAAATCTTCTCAATCACAGAAGTTGCCGTGACACACTGTTTAAGTTCATAATGGCTACAAAGTTGTTGTTGCCAAGCCTGAACAGCTGACCCCCTTCCTCTCCTCGACTGGCCAAAGAACACTCGCAGAACAAGGCTTCAAACCTCTCCCTTCCCCTGAGACTAAGGCTAAATGCACGGTCGTGGCGAAAAAGATCGACAAGACAATCCTGCCACGATCGTGCGAGTCTATCCAGGCGGAAGTCTCGGCCAAAAACGACGTCACTGTCGTTGATGTTTACAAACCCCCAGAGTCACGCATTGTAAAAATCCGTTGCTCTGCGCCTGAGGAGGCACAGAAGCTCCTATCTCGTGGGATTGTGATGTTTAACACATCCGTCCCCACCTATAATGTGGAACCTGAGAGCTTTATTCAGGTTGACCAATGCCTCAAATGCTACAGATTCAATCACTCTAAACACACATGCACACACGAACAGAGATGCAGCAGATGTGGAGAACCTGGACACTTCTTTGCCACATGCAACAAAACCATCAGATGTTGCAACTGCGAGGGGCAGCATGTCGCTGTCAGTGGGTCTTGCCCCAAACGCAAAGAAATTATTAAGACAAAAAGACAAGCACAAAAACAAAACAACAACCCAACCTACGCTTCAACACTCCGACCCTTACAAACATCCACACCCACCACAAACCGACCCAACACGATTCCCTCGGGAAACACAATGCCTCTACCACCTCATTTTCCCCAAAACAACGCCTTCATACCTAACAACAACCCCAAAATACAGACCATACTACACGTAGCTTTAATAGCTGCAAAATACAACGCCAAGAAATTCACAAACATACTCCCAACACTACTACAAAAAAACGGTTTCCCCAGCATTGTGATCCCCGAGGAAATCTTCGAAGACGAGAACCTGTACATACCTGAGTATCACGCACAAACAAACACAAACACCGAGGCTAGAGTGGCGACCACCACTCACCACAGCCCTCTACCTCTCATGCACACGTACTCCCACAACCACAACCACAACGCAAACCTAGAGAAACTGCACAAGGAAAAACTACAAATAACACAAACGATCACAAACGCAAACTCCCTTCACCACTTAACATGCACCAAAAGAAAGACAAAAAAGACCCTCTGCTCACGGAAACCACGGAGCCGTCCACTCCTCGTCGTCGTCATGACGACACCATCATCGGGGACTCCAGCAGCGAGGAGAGCCTCCACATCGACCTCAGTCCTGAGGTTGTAGAGGGGGCTACCGCGCTGCCTGTTCCCCCCAGGGACGTAGTTCCCGTCCTCCCCGTCAGGGGAGACTTAGGGAGACACGGAAGTGTCGGGAATTGGTCCGCCGATTCCCGTGAATTCCGTGCCTCCCTCTCCCAGGAGTCCCTCCCGGACCCCGAAGAGACCCAGTCTGGGGCTCGTCCTCGTTCTCGATCTCGTTACCGTGAGCAGCAAACGCCACGAAAAGTAGGTCACCGTCATCTTGACCTGCTCTGAGTGGCATGCTGACAATCGTTCAAGCGAATGTAAGATCATTTTATAACGTAAGACACGTATTTTACGACTTCCTAGACCGGGAAAGTCCTGACGTCGTTCTTTTAAACTCCACCTCTATCACTAATTCCTATGCTATTAAACACTTCGGCTACACGTCAAGACAATCACGAAACGGCTGGTTTGTAGGGTCCTGCATCCTCGTAAAATCCACCTTTCATTTCGAAATCATCTCGCCTCCATTCATTCATCCTGATTTTATGGCTATTAAGCTCTTCACCCAGCAGGGCCCTATAATGATTGCCACTGCCTATATCAGACCCCAGTCAAATTTGCCATTCACGATTTCAATAAATTATTTAATTATAATAATCTCCCAGTCTTCTTTGCCGGGGATGTTAACGCAGCACACACATCATTCAACCACACATACAACAACGCACACGGCAGACAGCTCTTGTCTATTTTCGAAACAAAAAGACTCCACTACATCGGACCCGACTTCTACACCTCATTCACACCGAGAGGGAAGGGCCGCCCTGATCTCGTTTTCGGGAACAGAGCGGCACTCCCCTACCACACACACTTACAACCTGGCCCGAACTTCGGTTCTGACCACATACCCGTCATCATAAAACTTTCAATGACACCTATACTAAACAAAGAAACAACATCCTTCAGGTACAAAAAAGCAGACTGGGATGACTTTAAATCTTACCTTGCCAGTCAAAATTTTAACTTCAACCTTGAAAGAGAAAACATTCTCGAAATAGATAGGCATTGGCATCATTTTTCGCTTGGATATCAGCAGCAATGCGCCGCGCCATACCGCGGGAGCGCTATAAGATCCGCAAATCATTCCATCCAAGCGAGAGAACCAAGCGTCTCCTGACCTGCTATAGGAATCGTTTCCTTCAAAATTTAAATCACTTACATCGAGTTCGGTGGGACCTCACTATCCTCAGAAATCACGTCATAAATAGTTTTGATAATGACCACAAAATTCATTGGCAAAATTTAATTAAACAAGCAGAATCTATGAGAGTTCGCACTCCACGGGAATTTTGGCAATCAATTAGACAATTAAAAGGTAGTAACTTCCCCCCCTTCACTCACCTCCTCAAGGACAACAATCAAATTTCAGATCCCGTGGAGGTTATCAAAATTTTTCATGACCACTGGCAAACTGTTTTCTATCCTCATGAACCCCACCCTCTTTTTAATGATCACATTCAAACCATCAACACCTGGAGCCAAGACCACAGGATAGAAACAGAACCAGAGCAGATTATCCACCTGGATAATCTGGACGACACATGCGAACTCCGTGCCCCCATCTCGCTGGAGGAGGTAAACAAATAATAATGAGGTTTCCTCGAAAGGCTCCGGGCTCCTCTCAGATCGGACGCGACGCACTCATTCATCTTCCTGACAACGTTTTACGAGCTATGACGCACTTATAATAACACTTCCCTTGCCTCTGGCTACTATCCCTCACCTTTCAAAAACTGCTTTAGTGGCCCTTATCCCTAACCAACAAGAT
>NW_023645163.1:5000-8284 GCF_015228065.2 Penaeus monodon | reverse complement strand
GGGCTTGAAAAACCCAAAGCACACACAGTACCAACTGTGGTTGCCCCAATATTTTTTTCATGGAGCTGCCCACCTAAAAAATTCGAGTTGAGGTGGCAACTTCAGATTAAAGCTTGGATCACCACGTGAACCCCAGCAGGAAGCACGTCGACGAGGTTTCTCTCTTTTCCCTCGAAATGTCACCGCCTGCCCCTCCCCCCCTCTGCCAACCCCTCCCTCCCAAGATGCTTTTAACCTCACATATACTATCACTCTTCATCTATTTCCCCCACTTCTACCCCCTACCTACCCCCAGTCAAATTAGTTGCCTTTCAAAACCCCAGCCCAAATCCAGTTCTACTGCAGCCCAACACCCCCCCCCCTTGACAACCCCTTAAAAACCCTCCTTTAAAACCCCATTCATCATCAAACCTTTACCCTCTCAAACCTTCTCAATATTCTCCCTTAACCTATTCACTATAAAAACCCTTTACCTTCTAACCCACCTTAACCTCCAGTATTTAGATAGTTGAATAGAAAATAACTACTAAGTCAACTACATTCACAAACCCCTTTTATGAAACCTTCTAAGTGCTAATGACCTTAATGTCTAGCACATTTTTTTTTTACTTTTAACCTTTGACCATTAACCATCATGATAAAAATTTCCACGGGGTTTTTTAAATCACTATATTTTAAAGAATGGGAATTTTCTACTTTAAATTTTGAAACCAATCGTGATGTTTTTAAATGTTTTTTTCTTCGATTAATAATTGCATGTTGGGAATGTTTTTCCCAACCCTGAAGTAAAATTCCCTTTTCTGTCTCGGGAAATTTATTTTGGAATTTTCTTTTTTTTTCTTTTTTAAGTTGAATTTAAATCGGCATTTAATATCACACAATTTTAAAAAATATATTTTGATAATTTTCACATAATTTTGTTTTTTTCATTATTTTTTTGTAAATATTAATGGCAATAAACCCATCTTTTCTATGTGTTGTGATTTGTCATGACTATCAGTACATGATTGGTGGGTTAAATAGCTCGTTTGCGCATGTGGACGAGAAGATTTAAACCCCAAATGTAAAAATCTGGGGAGGGAACAGATTTAAACCGGACGTGCCATTTTGAATGCGCATTTGAGATTGGCTTAAAAATTTTATACTGAATTTAAATTTTTTGACGCGACAAAAAACGTTCCCTGTGTGTGGTGTGTGTTGTGGGTGTGTGTTGTGTGGTGTGGTGTGTGGGGTGTTGGTGTGTGTGTGTGTGTTTGTAATTACTTCAAATGGTGTGTGTGTTCATATGTATATATATGTGCATATTTTATAATTGTTTAATGTATTTTCTATATATATGATATGTATATGTTTTTATATAATGTATATTTCTATAAGTATGATATATTATTATATATATATATATATATATATAGTTTTTATATATATGTAATTTTTCTCTTATTATATGCTATTGAATATATACATAAGTAAATAGTAAAAAATGTATATTTTTCTATATATTTTATTTACTTTTCTATATTCATATGTAATTTTTGTATAATCACTTGTATGTTACAAAAATATATATGTATAAATACACATATACTATGATATAATAAATATACACACACACACACACACACACACACACACACACACACACACATATATATAAAATTATAATATATTATACACACCACACAACACACACACAACCACACCACACCCACACACACACACACACACATATAAAATATATATATATATATAATATAATATATATATAATACATACTTTACATACATAATACAACTTTACAAGCATACATAATTCTACATACATACAACATACATATATATATATAATAATATATATATATATATTTATATATACATACATATACATACTACTACATACAATATACACACACACAACACAACACACACACACAACACCACCCCCACACAACACACACATAACATAACACACACACACACACACACACAACACAACCACCCCACACCCCACAACCATACACAACACACACGCGCGCCACACCACAAACACACACACACACCACACCACACACACACACAACACACACACACACACATCACACACATATTGCTCTCCCTTCAAACTGCGAGACTCGCCGTGCTAACGAATAGAAGCTGCTCTTCGGGAAGAGAAAGTCCGCCACAGAACCTACTCCATGGGCTGGATTTCCCATAAAAACCCAAATTTCGTTTCATCACTAAAAATTTTTATCCCGGACGTCAGTGAGCGTATCAGACCCTTGGATGCCATTAGTGGGAAAAAAAATAATGACTCTTTTAAGCGTCCGCCCTCCAGCTTCGATACGGAGGATGAGGCAAGGCTCTCTCTCCCAAGCTCGTGGTAGACCATCGTCGTCCCTAACAATAAAAAAACTCTTCATTTTAGGTGATATCTGAGTGGGGAGGAACCATGACAAAAGGAAGGGGTAGGACATCCCAAATTCAGGGGATTCTCGGCCATTATTCGAAATGGGCCATCTGATCAAAAATTTTGCCCAAAAACAAACAAAAATTCCGGGGAAAACCTTTTGTTCACATCACTGTTATTCGTGGACTGCATCACCACTCGATCCGGGATTGACCCCCCTGTTAGTCCCGCCGTCACTCCTTCACCAAGGGAAAAACTCAATGTCTACTATTCAAAGGCCCGGTTCATCAAGCACAATTTTTGCGAGATTGGGAAGAGCTTTCCAAAACCCCCCTTTACTATCTGAAAAAACCCGAAAAATGACAAGGTATACTTCCACACAGTGAAAAGATGAACCAAGAACCGATGGAAACATCCAAATAAAGGGAGAAGCATCAACAGTGTAATTATTTCATATTATGTGTGTGTGTATATATATATAATATATATATAAATTAAAATATATAATTTATATATATATACATATATACATATATATAATATAATATATAAAATATATAATTTTATACATATTACAATTTTTATATATAAAATTTAAAATTATATATATTAATTATATATATTATAAAGTATATGTGTTTTATATATATTATATATATTATATATAATTATTAATATGTATATATATATAATATATTATATATATATAATAATATATTATAATATATATACACACAACATATATATGAATATTATTTCAGTTTATGCTTCTCCCCTTGGTTTGGGTGGTCTTCCATTGGTTCTTGGTTCATCGTTTCACTGATGGGAAGTATACCCTTTTCAATTCTTTCAGGTTTAGATAGTGAGGGGGTGTTTGA
>NW_023645163.1:0-2500 GCF_015228065.2 Penaeus monodon | reverse complement strand
AGTGACATTACTGAGGTAAAGAGAGAAACCTCGTCGACGTGCTTCCTGTCTGGCTTCACGTAGAGTGAGTCCAAGCTTGAATCTGAGAGTTGCCACCTCAGACTCGAATTTGTAGGTGGGGCAGCTCCAATGAAAAACATTATTGGGGCAACCACAGTTGGTACATGTGTGTGACTGTGCAGCAGTTTGATCGAGTATGACCAGGTTGGGCAATAGAGGGAAAACTGGCTGGGAAGGGCCCAATGTTACGCAGGATGTCCTAAAACGTAAAACAATTTTGAATCTGAGATTTGCCACGTCAGACTCAAATTTGTAGGTTGACGAGTAGACCAGTATGTAAAACGGCAATTTTTGGCAGGATGTCCTAAACGCCATAAATTTTTGCACTGACGGGAGGAGGTTGATATGGTCGGACAGGGAGGGATTCTCCACTAATGTAAACATTAAAGGGAGGTCATGTTTACGGAAAGTAATTTTGGCAACGTTAGGGGGGTTCTTATGATGAACCCCTGGGAGGAATGGAGTAGCACTGTACTGATAGGAATCATAGTCCGTGAGGCAAGCATGTAAGTCTTCTGCACAATGCACAATTTGACCAATTTTGTTATAGATAGGGCAGTTTGCTAGGGAGATGGAGATAGTTCCAGAGCAAGTATTGAGGGGTTTGGGGGTGGTTCTGCGGAATGGGGTTACCGGGAAGATAAATTAGCGTAGATAATGCTATAGCTTTGGGGTTTTTCGTGTTACTGTGACGAGACAGGAATGGTCGGGTCGGCTTCGGAAAGAGATCCCTACTTATTTGGAGGGCATTGCTGGAAAAGGAGAGTGTTGTCAGAGTAGGAGGGTGTGGGAGGGATCACAAAAATCGGTCCCATTTGGCTGGGCTAAATAGTATTTAAGATATTGTAGAGATGGGGGTAGTAGAAGGACGTGGAATGTGGAAAAAGGGAGTAGTGTTGAGGGAGGTAGTATTATGGGAAAAAAGATGGGCAATAAGGCTGTAAAGAGTTATACAGGAGGATGGGGGAGTTGATGAAGATGATTGTCGGGGTAGAGGTGGTGAAGTTGAGCATGTTTGGGAGAGTAGGAACGTCTCCCAGAGATTGCGTATTGATTTGGGTGGACAACGTACTAGTAGGAATGAGGAGGGGGTAGTAGTTGCAATGTTCGGAAGCCGTGGTCAAAGTAGAGCCTGGGGTCGGGGAATCGGCCTGAGTTTGAATCAGTGGGGCTATTTGATGAAGTGGCAATCCTCATTGCCCCTAATAAGGGTTTAACGTTTAATTATTGGGCATGGTAAGTCTGAAGTATGCTTTGGGGAGAGAAACAGTCCACCCTCAGGTTTTAATAATATTTATAGGCTATTTAAAGCTATTTTTATTACTCTTTTTTGTACTTTACACAGACATATTTCGGCATGATATAATACTAGCCTATATGTGTTATATATATATTTTTTTTTTTCTGTAGCAAACGTTTAAGGCCCTTTTCGACATTAGCATATAATACAAAACTTGTAGAGGGTGAATGCCAATTGTAATTACACAGATAATCGCACTGACTCGTGCGCCTGGCAGTGTGTCTTGCGTCTTCTATGCAAGTACTGTGGATTTGGATTAACTCAATCCGGAATTAACTCTTACGACGCGTACAGAAGACGGCTTTTACACACACACACATATATATATGGTGTGTGTGTATATATATACCACACTCACACACACACACACACACACACATATATATATATATATATATATATATATATATATATATATATATATATATATATATATATATATATATACAATATATATATATAATATATATAATATATAATAATATTTTATATATAACAATATATATACATTAATATTATATATATATTATTATAATATAATATATAAAATATATATAATATTATTATATATATATATAATATATTATATAATATATATATATATATACGCATACGCACATGAACACACACACACACATATATATAAAACATATATACTATATATGGATATATATACATACATATTATATATATATATATGTGTATATATATATATTAATATATATTATATAATATATATATATATATTATATATAATATAATATATATATATATATGTTACATATAGACATCCATATCTTCTTCTTTAAGGCCCTGTCCTACAAGGACGTTGGCGATCATGGATTTCCATGATTTTCTTGGCAATTTAGAGCGGTGGTTTTTCCGTTGCCTTCCGCCCGGTGTTTTTTATCGAGTCACCATCTCTATTTACCCGGTTCTGGGACCGTCGCTGACTTGGGCTGGCTTGCCCACCAGTGGCTAGGTAGGGAATCGAGTTGAAGTTCCTTGCCAAATATGTAAATATGGATGTATATAATAATATATATATATATTTATATATATATATATATGTGTGTGTGGTGTGTGTGTGTGTGGTGGGTGGTGTTGTGTGTGTGGTTTTTTTTTTTACAAAAATAAATA
>NW_023645162.1:0-5000 GCF_015228065.2 Penaeus monodon | reverse complement strand
CAGGTCTCGCGAGATGACCAAGCCATGAATCTCCTAGGGACGGCCCACAGACGGCTATCACAACACGGGGTGTCGCGTCATGAGAGACAACCTGATGGGCAGGGTTGCAGTAATCAGGGAGGCAGATAGGGGGGCAATATAGCATGAGTTGCGATCCCGTGATTAGGGCCTAAGGAACAGTTCCAATGCCAGGCGCCGGGGAAAAAACCGCCTGGTTGGGACAGCGGTGGGCCAGACAACCTCGACTCGATGCATCGGCGAAGGGGACAGGGGTACAACTAAGGCACACAGGCGAGAGCTCCAAGGGCAGATGGATAGCGTCAAAGGGGCGCTTCCAGTGAGCAAAAGGGAAGTAACTGCAAGGCCGGGAAGAAACGGCAGCTTGTCCTCTGCATAGGTACCGACAGTGCTCCAAAACGCTGTCGTGTCTGATTCGAGGCAGGGATCCTGTTGCCAGGAACCAATCCGTCTATGACTTCGGGTCTGACAACCCACGATGATATGGAATTACCGCGTTAACCAAAGTATGGTAAAACTTGCTGGTGACGTGCACGGTGATTCGCCGCAAGCATGGATCGAAAACCCCCATACACTGAAACAAGGGGTCCCCTAACAGGACACAAAGTCCTGAATCCTGGTATTGCGTTCCAGGAGACCGTCTAGGCTTGCCAACCCTCACAGTGCTAACAGGCAGCAAGAGCCGCCACAGGGACGCCAGAGGACGTCAGATAGGAGGGGGCAACATCAGTCGGCCCATAAGTCAAGGTCCGAGACCTTAACTGATGGCCTAGTGGCTGGCTAGTCGCACTGGATGTGCGCGAAGTAGCAGAGCCCATTATCAGTCCATACAAGGTGTTGAAAAGTGTGGGTGCTAAGGCACAGCCGTGTCCTCACCCCGTGAAGTAAAAAGGGAAGAAGTTCGACATACCCCCACTACAGGCTGTACAGCATATTGCAAGGGAACAGTATAGAGGCCTGCTACAGGCCAATAGCTGTGTCGGAATTCCCCTGAGCCAGAAGGATCTACCATAGCGAGTTCCCGACCTCCAACGGGAGGCAAAACGCATTCTGGAGGGTCGATGATAGGCTGAAAGAATGACCCACGACACAAACGCACGACGGCGTTAACCAATTAATCGAGAGCGATATATTACGGGCTATATGTGGACTGTGCCAGGAGTAAATCCCAGGACCTGTCCGGTCCTGATGGTGCCAGACAGTAGGTGTGGCGGATCCGGGGTCAGAAGATGGGGGCGAGAACCGGGGCCTGGGATGGAAGGCAGGGGAATGACACGGTAGTGCTACATAGTCCCATCGAGACCACCTGCAACTGCAAGAGAGGAATGACCACGCCCCAGCAGGTCAGGAGGCGAATGGTGAACAGACTGCACAAAGGGCAGTAAGGACTGTATGAAGGAACCGAGACATGAGGTGTCACACCCAGCACTGTAGCAGTTCAGACAGGTGATAGCACACTATGCCTGGAAGCTTTCAAACTGCGTCAGCTTGGAAAGGACAGCCTAACCTCGGTTATAGGGTAGGAGGTTCACTCGGATGATGGGGGGGTCCGGCAACAGGCACCCCGGCGGACAGAGCTGGACATCCAAGCTGAACTGTGTGGAGGGGTCTACCTGGTTACAACGGCAAAGAAACTCAGCCCAACGGTCACGAAACACACAACATGATAGTGAGATGATCGGCCATCCCCTGAAGCGGACTGAAGGCATCTCGGGAGGAGGGCTTAGGAGGGTAAGCTGGGAGCCCAGGGCTGGGTAGGCAGGGCGAAGGTCATTTACAAAGAAAGGGCCTGCAAACTGTATTCCGCAAGAGTCGAGAGACTGTGCAGGGACACCCGTCTCAGCAGTGGCAGAGCCCTATAGACAACAGGAACGTCGGCAAGACTTGATGACCATTCAGCCGAGCCTTGGACGACACGCTTACAGTTGGCCTCTAAGGCGCCAGGGAGATGGTATTATGACCTGGTCCGTTGGGGAGTACGCCCAGAGGGGACTACCTGAGCGTGCTCGAGTGTTACTGCGCGTGAAGGGACGCCCACATGAGCAAATGGGTCCGGTCAGGTTGATGGGTATAATTTAGATATAGTTATATATAGAGAGAGATATAGATATATTAGATATATATAAATATACATTATATATGTAGATAGATATAATTATAGATATATATATATACATTACACCTGTAGGTGTGTGTGTTATGGTATAAATGTATATATACACATATTTATGTATCATATAATATTTTAGATAATCGATTCCACACACACGCGTATCTTTGCCCTTCCCCTCTCCCCCCTCCTCTTCCGTTCCCCTTGTCATCCGTCTCCTCCTCTCCTTCTTCCACAACTGTCTCTCCTTTACCCCTTCCCCTCCTCTTTCCCCTCCTCTCCTCTCTCCTTCTCTCCTCTCTCCACTTTTATCGCTCCGTCCCATCTTCCCCTCCGGTAAATGGAAAATACCTTGCAAAAAGACGAGATGGAAAATTCGCCTACTTCAGAATCGCACGCTCAATAGTCATGGGAGGGACAGGCGGAGGATGTATCAGGACACAGGACACAAAAACACACACACGGAAACAGACACTCACAATACAAACACACACAAAAAAACACACACAGACACATATACATGTGTGTACATAATAGATAGTAGATACAAACATACATCATCATCAATAAACGGTTATATCATGTTTGAGCAGCCAGGGGACTCTCCACCATAATGTAATGTATAAATATACAAGATAATATGTAATATGTATTATATACATATGGGGCCGCGGTGGCCGAATGGTTAGAGCGCGGAGCTCAAGACGTCACGACGGCAATCTGAGTTCGAGAGTTCCGAGTCACCGACCGCCGCGTGTTCCCTGAGGCAAGGAACTTCACCTCTATTGCCTGCCCTAGCCACTGGGGGACCAAGTCAGCCCAAGTCAATGCCGGGTAAATGAGATGGTGACTCGAAAAAAAAAAAAAAAAAAAAAAAAAAAAAAAAAAAAAAAAAAAACACCGGGCGGAAGGCAATGGCAAACCACCGCTCTAAATTGCAAGAAATATCATGGAAGCCCAGATCGTCAAGGCTGCGGTGGTTCAAAGGTTAGAGCTCGACTCAAGAATGTCACGACGGCAATCTGAGTTCGAGGGTTCGAGTCACCGGACCGCCCGCGTTGTTTCCCTTGGGGCAAGGAACTTAACCTCTGATTGCTGCCTAGCCACTGGGGGGCCAAGCCAGCCCAAGTCAGTTGCTGAGTCCAACCCGGATAAAATAGAGAGAATTGTTACCTAAAAAGGTAAACACCGGGCACTCTCCGTGGAAAGGAAACTGGGGACCTACCCCACGTACTCACTCCAAGAAGCATCACAACGTGAAAACTGCAATTGAGTATCATGCTGTGACCACGGCGGCTCAGACATGAACCTACCGTTAAATGAATGAAATATATATACATACATATATATGTATATGCATATATATATACATACATATATATATATATATAAATATATATTTATATGTGTGTGTGTCTGTATACATATATATGTACAAATATATATAAGATAGTTAAATAGATATATATGTGTATGCATATATATAGGTATTTATAGGTATGTGTATATATAAACATATATATAAGTTTACATATATAAATGTATATATATATATATATATATATATATATATATATATATATATATATATATATATATATATGTGTGTGTGTGTGTGTGTGTGTGTGTGTGTGTGTGTGTGTGCGTGTGTGTGCGTGTGTGTGTGTGTGTGTGTCTGTCTATCTGTCAATCTATATATATGGGGAATAGGAGGAAGAGGGGATGGGGGAACTCCTCATCATGATTCCTCCTCTGCCTTTCCCTCCCCCCCCCCATCCTTCTCCTCTTTCTCAGCTTCCTCCTCTATCTCCTCCTCCTCCATCTCCTCCACCTCCTTCTTCCACTTCTATCTCTCCGTTCCTCCCTTCCCCTTCTCGGTAAATGGGAACTACCTTGCAGGAAGACGAGAGGGAAAATTCGCCTACTTCAAGTTATTCAGGGGCGTGGGGGGCGGGGGTGTATGGCATGCTAAGGGGGGCCGGGCGGTGTTAGTTCACCCAGGGTACTGTCCCTGCGGATTCCCCGAGAGCTGTATCACACACCAGATAGAGAGAGGGTGGGGGGAAAAGATTAAGAAAAAGGCAAGGACAAGTATGACACGAGTCATAAGAAATGTGAAGAGAAAAGGTGCAGCACGAAGATGGCGGGGTCCTTTGGGGATACGAGGGGGATAGAAGTCTGGTCTCAACTGGCAGTTTGCTCGTCAAACTAGCGCTTGACAGGTAGTTTGCCAGGTCGTGGCCACAGCTGGATGTAAACACGGTCAGGAATGTCGAAATAACGGTTATCAATGATAGAAGATTATATAAATCTTCTTTATGTCTTTCCTATTGCGCGTTTTAAGTATGTAAGATACCTTCCATGGGTATTCATTCAAATGTGTGTGAAGCAGCACACTCAGACAAGGGCTAGGGAGATCACAAAATCGTATTTTGCAGGAGCTCCGGTGCCGTGTGTGTTTCTCTCTCTCTCTCTCTCTCTCTCTCTCTCTCTCTCTCTCTCTCTCTCCTCTCTCTCTCTCTCTCTCTCTCTCTCTCTCTCTCTCTCTCTCTCTCTCTCTCTCTCTCTCAACAACAACAAACATTCCAACTACAGATTGGTCACCACCAAAAAAATCCACACCCTTTGTGAAATTTTTCCACAAAACAAGTCACCAAGGCACTCAAACACACAACGAACCAGCTATAATAAATCAAGATATCATAGAAAACAAGATAGACTTGCTGATTGGAATGTTCTGTGACCAGCAGTCTACCATCAACAAATTGCTTGGCCAAGAAGTAATGCCTACTCAGAAGCAGGAATGCGGAGAAAGGCACACTCACAGCAGATTCCCCTCCCTCCAAACCCCCCCCCTTTTTCCCCTTTAGAA
>NW_023645161.1:0-8285 GCF_015228065.2 Penaeus monodon | reverse complement strand
AAAATTTTTTATTTAATTATTTAAAATTTTATAATATATATATATATATATATATATAAATAAAAATTTTAAAATATAATATATATATAATATATAATAATATATATATATAATATATATATAATATATAAAAATATTTTTATATATAAATTTTAATAAACTGTACTAATTTAACAGAAACATTTTTTTTACAAATGGGGGTGAAAAATTTGATATCACAGGATAAATAATTCTCTTTTAAATGCTTATGATTACTACCCCCTGCTTTACATTTTTTTGTTCATAATCCCGTTTGGGAGCATTTCTTACCCTTTTGAAAACGACATGAAACAACAAAATAATAGAAACAACAAGGGCGGCGACGGCGACCGCAGAAAAAAGCAAACCCCACACTGCCCTTTCTTCTTCCCTTCCCCGTATCTGTGGGGGGGGGGGGGGGGGGGTATTTCTAAGACTCTGTTGTCTCTCTAAAGGGTTTGGTTTCACCCCCCCCCCACCAAAACCAAAAGGGGCCTCATCCCACCTTTTTTTCCCTAAATTCAAGCTCAGTGTAGTTAATAATGCTTTAGAAACCTTTTTTTTTTGGGGGGGGGGGGGGGAAAAGGGGGAAAAGACTCGCGCGCCCCGAAACTGTCGTCTTTTGCCTCCTTTAGTTTTTCCTCTTTCTATCCTCTCAGTCTTTTCCTGCCCCCCTTCCTCCAAAAAAAAAAAAAAATGAACGCCCCCCCCTGTTCTCTCCTCTCTCCCAAAGGGTCATCCTCCACCCTACGCGAAAGATGGATCAGTTTCTTCCCAATTCTGAACCCGAAATTACAGACAATGGGGGAAAATTATACACGGGGGGAGCGGCGATCGAGGAGGAGATGGCGAGGCTAAAAACAAAGATTGGTTGTTTCCCTTTTTCGGAATCCCAGTTTTATTATTTATCTTTTTTTATTATTTTTTTAAATTTGCTGTTTTATACCTTCTTTTGTGAGGGGATTTCATGTTTTTTAGAAATTTATTTTTTTTTAATACAGACTCATTTTTTTTTACATGATTTTAATTACACGCATGTGATTAGGTTTTATGTACGATTCATATATGTATAGATGATCTATGTATATGGTACCTGTAATATGTATGTAGTACGGGCATATGATGTTAATTATCTATTTGTGTGTGTGGGTGGGTGTGGTGTGTGTGGTGTGTGTTGTGTGTGTGTGTGTGGGTTGTGTGTGGTTGTATATTATATATATATATTTATAATATATTATATATTAATATTGTTTATTACTTTTTTATTATTTTTTTATTTATTTGTTACATATATATACAAATTATATATATATAATATAAAAATTATATAATATATATAATAATATATATATAATATATATATGGTGTGTGTGTGTGTGGTGTGTTTGTGTGTGGTGGTGGTAAGAAAGTTAAAATGCAATACATAAACATAGCACTCCTACAGAGTCCCCCACAGTAAGAGCCCCAATTTAAAAAAACAATCCATTTAACTGTCCCTTCCACTTCCCACCGCGCCCCCGCCAGGGGCCCGCCTCTTAGAGAGTCATTTCTTGTTGAATAAATCATCCCCAAGGAACTTCCGGACGCGCCCCGGAAGGGGAAGTCTACGGGGGGAAATTCTACTCTCATAACCTAGTGCTTGCCGATCCCACACGCGCCCCTTAAAGCAACAGTGGATAAATACCTAGGGCTTTCAGGGAAGAGGGGGGGGTTAGATCAGTCGTTTTAAACCCGGGGGGCGACCCCCGGGGGAAAAAGAACAGTAATTTTTTTTTTATTTTTGTTATTCCCTAACGGAACATGGTCACTTTTGGGAAGTTTAACAAATACGAAAATTTCCACTATTAAAAAAATTTAAAAATAGATCATTTCTTTAAAAGGGGGGGAAATTTTTTATTTACAGAGAAAAGGAGGCATGGGGGGAAGGGCAAATTCCAAAAGGGGTCTGGATTTAAAAGGGTTAAGAACCAATGATCTTTCTGACGCGTTGTATGAAAAGATTAAACCTTAAAGTTATCTATGAAATCTTAAACATTTAAAATCTTAAGCTTAAACTGTCTTCATCGATAGATTAAACAAAAGTCTTACTAAACCCTTTAACTTTTAAAAATTTTTTTTAAGCCTAAACTGTTCATTGTATCGATAGTTTAAAACCTTTAAAGTCTTCACTGAACTTACAAATTTAAAATTTTAAACCCTTATTTTTCCTTTGCTATCGATAATTAAAGCCCCAGTATGTTGTTGTGCTGGGGAAAAGGGACAGTGAAAAGAGGAAAAAAAACCGGGGAGCTTTGGAAGGGGGAAGAACGTAAAAAAACTGCCGGGTTAAATTTTCCCAGACACGGTAAAAACTGAGCCCCTAAAGGAAAATTTTTTCTCCCCCCCCCCCCCAAACCTATTTTGGTTTTGTGTTTGTTATTAAATTTAAAAAAGTCATCTGATAAAATTTAAATAGCTCTCCCCATTGAAAAATTAATATTTGTGGGGTGTTTTGGTTGGTGTGGGTGTGTGTGTGTGTGTGTGTGTGTGTTAATATACTATAATTTTTTTTCAGTTTCCGTTTTTGGGGATATGTAATGTGATATGGGGGTTTGTTTGCAAAACCTGTGGGGTTTTTTATGAAATTTTAATAAAAATTATAGGTATGTCATTTATTGCTATTGAACAAAAAGCTTACTAGATTCACTCTAAAAAAAAAAAAAAAATTAAAATGAGGAGAGGGGGGAGGGGGGAAGAGAGAGGAAGAGAGAGAGGGGGAGGGGGGGAGGAGAGAGAGAGAGAGAGAAGTTGGCTAATTTGTCCTAAAAATGCTTTTTTCCCCCAACAGAGCGGTCTCTTTTTAAAGGGGGAGGAGATACCTTCATGGGGCGAGGGGGAAAAACCCTAAGAAGCAACAGGAAGCAAAGAAGCGATCTGGGGAAACGAGCGGGGAACCCAAAAAGCAAAGCATCACATCAACACTTTCAGGGATCTTCTTTTTGCTCTTTCTGGAAGTTTTGGTTTTGATAATTTTTTGGTCAAAGGCTTCTCCAGGCGGGGTTTCGGATGTTGATGTTGAATTTGTCGGAATTTTTTCTTTTTATAACAACTCGATGTCACAAAGGGTGAATTTATTAGTTTACTCCAGCTCATCCACACACATTTTTTTTCCCGAGTTGGTTCGGTGGCATCTTGGGAAAATCTTTTGGATATCGTATTTCTAGTTTTTTTAGTCCCGGGGGGGACATGGTAAGTGTCGGTCTCATCGAGGGGGCGGGGGTTCGCGCCCCGCCCCGGCGCGAGAAGTGCAACTGTCGCCCGGACGTTACGCACCACGGGGGTTAGGACTCGGTTCAGCGAGTCACACCAGCTGACCACGTGAGCGATCGGATTTGTCGACAAGGCGGGCTCCCCCCATGGCATAGCCGGGCGGGCTAAGCTTTGCTATCGGATATTTTAGTTTATTATTTCGTTTTAAAAGTAAAATATAAAATAGCATACCTTTTCCGTAAAACCTGGTATTTTGTATTTTTAGTGTAAATTAAATACCAGTGGCACTAGCCCTACCACTTTTATTAAAACCCTTACCATTTACAGAGGGTTTCCCTTGATAGTATAAGAACCCTTTGATTTTATATTTGTTTCTTTTTTAAAAAAATTGATAAAACCTTTTTTGAGAGCAGCATTTTACCAGGTGATGACCACCATGATCTTGGCTTTTTTGCCACCCCCGTGTCTGTCCCGTATTTGTCCTTTTGCCATTTCGTCCTATCACAAATCTCTTTTTTCTTTAATGCTCTCTATCTTTTCTATATCCCTTCCTTCCCTTTCCCCCCCCCTCCCCCCAATACGTCCCCCCCCCCAGTGTCCCAATATTTAAAAGTTATTTAAAGGCATCTCATCATCAAACTGCAATGTAGTTTTAAATAAATAATAATAAACGGTAGGGAGCCCCACCCTCGGCTAGAATCGTCGGGTTTTAATCCTCTCCTTTTTATTACTATCATCTATAACTATTTTTATCTACTCTTTTTCTCTTCTTCTCCTCTCTCTCTCTCTCTATGGGTGTGTTTTTGTGGGGTGTGTGTTTGTGTGTGTGTTTGTGTTGTGTGGTGTGTGTGTTTGACATGGTCGGGGTTCTCATTTTCATCAGGGGTAGGATAAGAGTAAGTAGAAAAACGTTAGAGAAACAGAAAAAGAAAGAAGTATAAGGGAGGAAAAAAATAATAATGATATAATAATGCTGATGAAAAATAATCAATAATGATATTTTAAATTTTAAAAAAGATGATCATGAAAATAAAATGAAATGACAATAAAAATGTAATTATAATAATAATGATATTTAAAGAAATAATGATAATGAATTTAAAAATAACTGTAATAAAATAACAATAATGATTATTTAAATAATAGTAAAATGTTATGTCATAAATTTTTATTGTTGTTTTCATAATCACATTTTTATTGATAACAAGAGTAATAATATAGAAAAAAAAAAAGATAAAAATTTTTTATATCAGGTGGTTCAATTAATTCATAATGAAGCTGTAAAGAACTAAGGGAAACGATAAAGTTTGTGCAAGATCTTTTTTATTTTGTTTACTAAATAGCGCTTTCAACAGTTTTGTCAGGGAATGTATTTTAAAATTTCATTTGAAAGGATGTATATGTGGGTGTGGGGGTTTGTGTGTTTGGTTGGGGGGTTTGTGGTGTTTGGTGTGTGGTGTGGTGTGTGGGTGGTGGTGGTGGATAAGCACACGACCTACCCTGATAACCAATAATTTAAGTAAATTTCAGCCTCAAAAAAAAAAAGTTTTATTCACAGAAAAAGTGTGGGATGCAAAAGGGGGCCTGTAAAAGAAAAAATGTATTTTAAATTTAAAGATGTCGAAAACTCATAAATAACAGAATTTTTAAAAATTTTGTTAATAATCCAGGAGGGGAGCTGTATTTGACTTACAAAAAAACATTTTTTTATACAAATTTGTACCCCAAGTTGATTTGTCTTGTACAGAATTTCCGGGGATTTCGAAGTTTCCCCTTTAGCGGGGGCTTTACCTCCCCCCCCCTTCGATTTTACCCCTTTTTTCCATTATTTCTTATTTGAGAGCGGATACTTGCCCGGTTTGAAAAATAGAAGAAAATGGGAAGTTCAAGTTTGAGCTGTCTTTTACCTGTGTGTGTGTTGTGTGTGTGTGCATGCGGCATGTATGTATATATTTTGCACACAAAATGTGTTATATAAAAATATGTAATGGTATTAAAATTTTATATAATGTGGGTGTGGGTTGTGTGTGTGTGTGTGTGGTTTTGTGTACATACCCCAATATCTTTAAAATTATAATATTTAAAAATAATATTATATAATATAATATATAATATATAATATATAATGTAAATGCATGCTTCTTTTCAGTTTCCATTTTTTATAGTAAGTGATAATAAAAATATTTTAATCATAAACCCTAATGTGCTTGGTAATATGGGGAAAAAATGAACAATGCCTAGATCCCAGCTTTGCAAAAAAAATTTATATTTAAAAAATTTCATACTATTATAGATAACAATATAAAGAATAAGCTAAATATGAAAATGCTTCATATCAAGAGGGCCATGGCTCAGGTTTATCTTTCGTATGCCTATGCTTTTAATTAACACATTTCAATATGTCATGTACAGGTACAATATCATTATGTTTTCCCTTTATGTCGCATATGCTTTACCCTTTGGGGCATATTCAGGCCTCCAAAAGTGTTCCATGGCAATGAGATACGGGAAGTTCCTGAGACAGATTCATGTTTGTTTACAGAATGGGTTTGAAGGGCCCAAAAGGGAAATTACGAGAATTATATTAAGTTGCATAATCACTTTACTTTTGCGTATGTGTATGACATTTTCAAAATATTCGAATATTCGATGGACGAAGGAAAAATATTGATAGGAGGCGCATAGGGCTAGCGCATTTTCAATGATTTCGATAGTTTTTCATCTTTTTGTGACTTGAAAACTAAGAACTTGTATTTTTTGTTATTTCCTAATGTAACATCAGTGAAACAGTGATTGATGATTTAATAAAACTTAAAATCAAATCAGATCATCAACTTAAGCACGATTCCTAGGAATGGAGTCGAACAGCGTAGAAAAACAGGCATCATGCTGTCGCAACCGGCCCAGGGAAGTATCGCGAATGAGATTAGCGACACTTTCTAGTGTCAGAAATGAATCCCTTTGTGGCAATTTCCATATCTATATGAAAAATGTATGTAATAAAAAATGGTTTGACTAAATCTGTGAAATACATTTAAAGTGTCACAGTCTTACGAAGCGAAGAGTGATGTGTATAAAAATATAAGTTCCCAGAGTAATCAGGTATTCCTCCATTGTATCGCAAGACTTTGTGTTTTAAAACTTTCATTGTTGCATGCTTTATGACGACCATAAGGTAACTTAATACACTGTTTTAAATAATTTTGGTTTAGATATGTTACATTATCTACTAAATAATATAATTTTGAATTCAATATGTTCAAATACACTGATGACTTTTATTTTTTCTTTTAGTAATGATTAAAGGAAGTTATTGATGGCATTTGCAATTAAATCATTGTATTTCAAAACCTGTTAAAACGATGCTTTCTATAATTTAAACTTTCAATTTCCCGTTTTTTTTTTCCAACATGGGTTTATTTTCTGACTCCTTTTTTATTACTTTTGTTTTTCAAATGATTATTTTTTTGTTTTTAAATTACATTTCTTATTTTTATCCTAGGTAACCTTTATATTGTAGGACAAAATGGTTTGCATTCTCTCTCTCTCTCTCTCATTCTCTCTCTCTCTCTCTCTCCCCTCTCTCTCTCTCTCTCTCCTCTTCTCTCTCTCTCTCTCTCTCTCTCATCCCTCTCTCTCTATACATATATTTCGTTCTTCCCGCTCCCTTTCAAATCAAATCTTATTCTTGTCTATTTCCATTTTTGGCCTGCAATAAAAAGTATCAAAAGAGCCTTTTTTAAAAATTATGACCATATTAATATAAAACGGAACCGAATAAAAAAAACCATATACATAGCCAATCATATGGGTGCAAACAGGGATTAAAAAATGTAATAAAAAAAATAATGATAATCATAAAATAATAGTAAAAATGGTAACAACAGCAATAACAAAGTGAAAAATTAATAACAATAATAACAACAATAGCAATCAAATAATAATGTAATGATAATATAATCATATAATAATAAAAATAATAATAATAAAAATAAAATATAATAAAATAATAATAAAATAATAATAAATAAATAAATAAATAAAATAAAATAATAATAATAATAATAATAATGTGATGAAATAAAAAATGAAATTTTAACAGGGAAAATAGAGGAAACAATAACAAAGAAAAATTTAAAGGGTAAGAGTTAGAAATTTATATTAGTGATAAATTTTAAAAATAATAAGTTATTTTTAAAAATAATAATGTGCGAGGATGATGACAAACAAGTAATAGTTTAAAACTACTTTTATGTATAATGACCTGATTTTAACAATTTCATGAGGAAAATTTGTGATTTTCGTAATTCTAATGGTAAGGATAACATTAAATAGTTAAAAAATTTGGGGTTTTGAGCGTGCATTTTATTATTTTAGAAGAGAATTTTAAAAAAGGAAAGCTTCCCCTAAAAGTTTTCTTTCTTTGAAAACAGCAAAACTTCCGTTTTCTTTGAAGCAAAGTAGAGTAATAGTGACAGTTGTTTGTGATTTGGGTATCAGGATATCGAAATTTAAAACTTGATAATAGTTACAAAAATCTTTACCCCCAATACTTCAATTTTTTACCTTTACTCCCTTTAAATTTGGGTTGTTATACTTTTTAATATACAAGTTTTTGCAAAAAATTATTTGCTTTATGTATCAACAAAATAAGTAGTAAGGAAAATTGATGAATTTAATTATAATGAGTTATTCCCTTTCTAAAAATAAATTTTTTGTCAATGCAACGATCGGGGTATCTGCCCTACCATAAATAACAGCGTTCACAAAAACTGATGAAGGGGTGGTCCACCGGGGATTGTTTCTTCGTGTTTTAATTTATATCGGAGGGGAAAATTATGCAATTCCCAATGTACGTTTTTTAAGGGTTAAAAGAGGGAAAGCAGATTTAAAATTTTTAAACAATTCGTAGATGATTATTTTGTGATTTTTACAATTTTTACCCCTTTTTCGCAAAAAATTGTCATACCGTTTTTTAAATCGTAGTTTTCTTTTAGAAGTCGCTTTTTTTGGGGCCA
>NW_023645160.1:0-8285 GCF_015228065.2 Penaeus monodon | reverse complement strand
TCTTTTTTTTTTTTTTTGTTTAAAGTATTTTCATCATTTGCATACATCAATTCTTTTGTTTGTATTTCAAGGCATTTTATTTGTGAACTGTAAAATGCTAATATTGGGGTGGTTTTTAAGCACCCTGTAGCTATTTTTAGGGCATTGTTGTGTATTATTTCTATTTTTTAATTTCTGTGTTATTGGCTGTACCAAAGAATGAGATACCATATTTCTATTTTGGGTTTTATATAAAAATCATAGAATTTATTATGGTTCTCTATTTGCTCCCCATGTTTTGAAGATATTTTTCATTAAGTTTATCCTATTTGAGCAATTTATCTTTAGATTTTAATGTGGTTTTTCCAAGTTAACTTTGGAGCATCAAATTTTCTGGACCAAGGATTGTGTGGTTAGTTGTGAATTTAAGTACTTTGTTATCATTGCATCATTGGTATTTGTTTTTATTTTGTTTTTTGAAAGCACATGAGTTTACTTTTTGTCAGATTTTTTGTTAATTCCCTTTTGTCTGCCCATTCTATTATTGTTTTAACCCAAATTCTAGTGTATTTTTCCCCTCTGCTAGATTATTTTTAATTGCTCTAATTGTGAAGTCATCTGCATATATTATTTTTTAAATTCTTCTGTTAGTGTTAAATCTGTTGTCATTATGTTGATATGTTTTCTTCTGATGATTTTTTTTTTACCTATGACTATTTGGTAGGTTCTGTTTTTTTAGGAAGTCCATGATCCACTTGAGTGGGCTCCTGTAATTCCAAGTTTTGCTGCTTTTATTATTTTTGCTTCATGTTTTACTGAGTCAAAAGCTTTTTCAGATCTAGGCATGCTTTTAGAGCATATTTTTTCTGCAAAAGCTTTGTTGATTTGGTAGTCTATTATTTGTAGAGCATCTATGGTTGAGCTGTTTGGTCTGAATCCTGTTAGGTCTTCGTTTATTTTTTAATTATTTACTGGCTAAAAGGAGAATATCCTAAGGAACTAAAGAAATCTTTAGTAAATCCAATAATAAGCCAGGTAAAGACCCATCAGATAAAAAATCGTACAAATATTTTAGTAGAATATCATGTATTGGGAAATTGTTTTAAAGTATTATAACAAATAGACTAAATTGGTAGTACCTTTTAGATTGTGGTAGATCTGAGATTGTAATTAGAAGATTTTGGTTAGGGTTATTGATTTTTTCTTTCCTTAGGCACTAGTAAGTAAGTTTTGTAGGAGTTGAATCTTGGACACTGTAATATCAGATGTTCAGTTGTTTCTTCTTCTTGTCTGCACCATCAGCATGTAGGGTCATTTCAAGTTTTAGTCTATGTAAGTGTTGTTTTAGTCTTGTATATTTTGTTAAAATTCTTGTTATGCATACATCTAATTCCTATTTTTTTTTATCTTGTCCACGGTGTGGTTGGTTGTTTTTATAAAGTAGTTTTTTGTGTTTAGAATGTTTTTTCCCAGTTCTTTTGACTGTTTGTTTTAATTTCTTTATGATATTTCTAGTGTTATGGGGTATGTTTTCTTCTTTCTTTTTTTAGGGTTCTAGTGTTGCTGTCTATATCCCCTGGATCCTCTTTTTTTCTTGGTTTCTTGTTCTTGTAGTACTTGTTATAGATGGTGATCTGCACCATAAAAAGTTTATATCAATGTTTTTATGTTGACTCATCTTAATGCCTTTTTTAGTTTGTTCTGGGGCGAGTGAATCTTGGGCAATGTAATAAAAATATGTTCTATAGTTTCTTCTTGGTTCTTGCACCATGTACAAAAAAGGGTCATTTTCCTTTTTCATTCTGTAAAGGTGTTTTAGTCTTATGTTTTTGGGTTTTATAAGTCATGTCATGCTTTTGTGTCTAGTTTTCTGTTTTTGGGCTCTGGTCCATGGTTTTCGGATGTTATCTTGATGAGATAATTTTTTTTTTTAAATATTCTCTTTAATTTGTTTCCCCATTGTTTGGTATTTATAAATTGATTTCTTTTATGACACAATTTGGGTCTTGTGGTATGGGATCATTTATTTCAGGGGCTTTTTTAGCAGCTAAATCAGCAATTTCATTTCTCTTTATATTTTTATGTGATGGAATCCACTGACCATAATCTTTTGTTTGTGTGTTGAGAGAAAGTATATTTGTTTTGTATTTAAATTTTACATCTGTTGTAGTTAGTGGTTGGGGTTTTGAATTAGTTGTATTGATGATGCGAGTCTGTTAATTACTGTATTAGTCAGTTTGTTGTTTATTGCATAATTTAATCCTTTTTTTTATGGCAAAATTCTGCATGAGTGATTCTATTTTAGGAGGTAGTTTCCAAATAGTTATTGTTTTATTCGGGGATGTAAATTGCTGCTGATGTTGATTGTGGTTCTATTATTTGAGCTTTCAGAAAAAATTTTTTTAAAAAGTTTTATAGTTAATGTTTATTAACTCTGATATTGTTTTTGAAGGGTGATTTGGGGAGTATTTCTTGTTATGTGTCCATAAAGTTTGTTTGTTATACTCTCTGAGATATCATGCCTTGGGGGTATTGGGGATATTTTTGATATCACGTTTGGAGTTACGTCTAGATTTAGATTGTTCTTGTTTCTGTAGCTCAGTGTACTAGTGATCTTTTGTCTTTTGAGGATTTATTCTTTATGCATTTATTATTTGTTTCTTAACTGGTGTTGTATTAGGTTTTTTTAGTATTTTTGTTAATTTTATACATTCAAGTTCTTTTATTTTTTTTAAAGGTGGAACATTTGTTAATGCTTGTAGAGCTATGATTGCAGTTCGTTAAAAATCCAGTTTCCAGTCTTTGGTTAGGGTTTGTACTTTTTTTGTAAGATTCTAGTTTCTTTAATTTGTTCTTTTGCTGCTCCATAGATTGTTATTCCGTATTCTATTTTTGGTTTTATGTATATTTTATAAAAATTTTAAAAATGTTTCTTTTGTTTGCTCCCAGTTATTGAAGTAGTTTTTCATTATATTCATTCTATTAGAATATCTGTTTTCCATTTTAGTTTGGGTGCATCTAATGTTTAAACCAAAAATTTTGTGGGCTTTGAGTATATTTTAGTTCTGTGTTACTATTCTTATTATTTGGAATTGGTTTATCTTTTTGTTTGAGAAACACTTAATTTACTTTTTGTGAAGTTTATTTTCAAATCGCAATTATTGGCCCATTTTTGTTTTGTAATTTTACTTATTTTTATTGGAAGCTTCTAATAGGTTTTTGTTACTTGTTAGTAGAGTTATGTCATCTGCGTATATTATTTCTCAATTTCTTTTGATAATTTTAGGTCATTTTGCAATATATTCAATAGAACTGGACTTATGGTGAACCCTTGAGGTACGCCCCTTTGTGTTGTACCCTTTCTGATGTTAGATTTCCAATTTTTATTTGAATGTTCTTTTATCTAACTTTTTTTTTTTTTTTTTAATCCATTTTAGAGGGTTTTCTATAATTCCTAGTTTTGACATTTTGTTAGTAATGCTTCATGATTTACTGTGTCAAAAGCTTTTCTAAATCGATACATGCTAGCATGATGTATTTTTTTCTATGGAAAGCTTTATTTTTGTTATTATATGTAAAGCATCAGTAGTATTTCTATTAGGTCTGAAACCTGTTAAGTCTTTATCTAACTTGTTGTTATGTTCTAGCCACCATGTTAATCTTTTTGTTATAATATTTTCGAATATCTTCCCAAAAACATGAAATTCTACTAATAAATCTATCAGAGTTTGCTTCTGATGGGTTTTACCCAGTTTTATTATTGGATTTATCAGTACATTTTTTTAAAGAGTCTGGATATTCCCTTTGGACCAGTATGAGTTAAAATTGTTAATATTTACTCTAGTATAATGTTTGGAATATTTTTGTAAAATTCATAGTAATTTATCCCGGTCCAGATGCTTTGTTGTTTTGACATTCTTGATGCTGTTTTTAATTCCAGTAGGGATAATTTTTTTATCATTTTATTTATATTTCCTAAATTAAATAGTCTTTTTTTTTCTAGGGCCGACAGCAGTTTTTTTGGCTTTTTACTTACGGTTTTCATTTTTGAATTTTTCTAGTTTTGTTTTAAATTTGTTATTGGCAAGTCATTTTCTATTAGTGGATATTCCATTGAAGTTGTTTTTCCTGTTAGTTTCTTTAGAAAATTCCATATCTTTCTTGGTGGAGTTTTAAAATCTATTGTAGTACAGAACTTTTCCTATGATTCCTTTTTGTCTTCTTATTATAAGTCTAGCTTTTGCTAATAATTTTTTATATTCTATTTGATTGCATTGTAGGCTTTTTTCTCCATTTATTGAAAAGCTTATTTTTTTCTATTATAATGTCTTCTTCTTCTTCTTTTATAGGGTTTTAGACTTCTTTGTCTATATTCCTGGATCTTGTTTTTTTGGAATCTTCTCTTGTTTGAAGGTTTTGATCTCTTGTTTTATATGATATTATTATTCTTGTCTTTGAAGGAAGATTTTAAAGTGTCTAGTATGAAAGTATTTCTTTGCAGGAGGTGATTTTCCCCTGATATAAATAGACGAATATTTGGGTTAGTTTTTTTTGATCTTTTTTAATGTCTCTAATAATTTGGTTCTTTCAGAATGGAATCTTGGGCTGCAATTTTTAAGTGTCAATTGTTTCTATGGATATTGGCACCATCTGCAATTGGGTCGGTTTCTAGTTTTAGTCTGTGAAGGTGTTTTTTCAGTCTTGTATTTTTAGTTAGTTTTCTTGTAAGACATACATCTAATTCTGTTTTTGATTAGACCATGGTTGAGGATTGTTATCATTGAGGTAATGGGCTTTTGTGATCAGGGTTCTTTTTAAATTGTTCTTCCCATTGTCTTTTACTTTTTTTTTATGTATTTTATTATGTTATTAATATCTGGGGAATGATTGGGGAATTTTCTAATTCGTGAGCTTTTTTTGTGCAAGATCTACAATTTCATTTCCAGTTAGCTTTTATGTGCTGGGATCCTTTGTATTGTGATGTTTTTTTGTTTTGTTTTGTTAAAGTGTAAATTAGTTTTTGGTTTCATATGTAATTTGTTTGTATTTATGGGTTTGTGATTTTTCAAGGTTAAGAGAGAGTGAATTTGTAAAGATTACTGTATTTGTTAGATTTTTGATGTTTATGTAATTCAATCCTTCTTTTATTGCAAATATTTCTGCCTCTATGATTTGAGTATTTTTAGAAAATTTCCAAACTGTTGTAATTTTGTTATTTCTACATAGATTGCTGCTGACGTTTTATTGAGGTTTGTTATTTTTTATCCATTGTGAATATGTTTGATGATTTTTCATATTTGTGTTTGCTAGCATTGGAATTGCATTTTTATTATTTCTTGTGATAGGTCTTTTGTGAAGTTGTCCATGAACTTTGTTACTAATTTATGGGAAAGATCATACCAAGGAGTTACTGGAATTATATTTTGTACTGGAGTTATATTTTCAGTTTCTGTTATATTTATATTGATTTTTTGTTTTTTGCAGGTTTCAATGGTTTTATGGGTCCAGGAATTTTTATCTTGTTATAATTGATCTCTGATATTTTTTATGTAGTTCTTTAATTGCATGTTTTTGTTTTTTCTAATAATTCTATTAACTGTATACAAGCTAATTCATTTGTTTTGTCTGTTATCAGAGGTTTATTTGTTAAGGCTTGTAGTGATATTAGTGGAGTTGACTTAAAGCACCCTGTTGATATTCTGAGAGCTGTGTTTTGTATCGTTTCTATTTTTTTTTAATTCTGTTTTTTTTTGCTGTTCCATATATGGCCAAACCATATTCTATTTTTGTTTACATAAATATTATAAAATTTCATTAGGGATTATCTCTTTGCTCCCAGTTATATGAGGATATTTTTTCATTATATTTATTCTGATTATAGATTTTATCTTGATGTTTTCTGTGTGTTTGTCCGTTTAGTTTTGGTGAATCAAATCTTAATCCCAGGATATCTGACTATCAGTAAATTCTAGTTCTATATTATCTATTTTGATTTAGGTAACTGTACTCTTCTTTGTTTGTGAAATATAGCAGCTTACTTTTGTTAAATTTATCTTTAGATCCCAGGTGTCTGCCCATTCTTTACTTGTTTTAAACCTCTTTCAGTGTTATTTATGGCTCGTTTAGGTGGTTTACTTGTGGTTATTATTGTTATATCATCTGCGTTATATATTTTTTTTTAGTTCTCTCAGTTTTAGATCATTTATCATGATGTTAAAGAGTGTTGGGCTTAGAGGGGATCCTTGTGGAACGCCACTTGATATTGTTCCTTGTACAGAATTTTGATTTCCTATTTTTATTTGGAATGTTCTTTCTTTTAGAAAGTATGTATCCATTTTAATTGGTTTCCTTTTATTCCCAAATAGCCATTTTTATTAGTAGTGCATCATGATTTACTGTATCAAATGCTTTTCTAGATCTATGCATGCAACTAGAGCATATTTTATCTTTGATTGCATTTGTTATATTTATTTCTATCGTTTTAATGCATCCATTGTCGTGTGATTTAGTCTGAATCCTGTCGTATCTACTTTAGTTTGTTATTTGTTTCCAGCCACCAGTTTAATCTTTTTGTTACTATGTTACAATTTATACGGCAATTATACAATTTATACATTTATTTATATATATTTATATATATATAACAATTTATACGAATCTGTATGATTTTGATTCTGTTGGTGTTTTTCCTGGTTTTTGGATTGGCTTTATGAGAGCATTTTTAGAATCTTGAGGGTATTCTCCTTTGATCCAGTGAGAATTTATTTGTTTTATTATTATTTCTAGGATTATAGGAAGAGAATTTTTGTAAAATTTTATGGAATTACCCGGTCATATGTTTTTATTTTTTTTTTGTATTGTTATACCACAATTAACTTTTTTTTTTGATTTATATTTTAATCTAATTTATTAGGGTTGTTTAGAAGTTCTTCCTTCTATTATTTTTAAACTTTATTTTTCTTTTTTTTATTTTTTTTTTGATATTCTTTAAATTTTTTAATTTCTTTTTTTTTGTTTTGGGATGGTTGGTATTATCATGAGGGGGTAATTATTTTGTGAGCCTTTTCCTTTTTTTTTAAATGAATTTCCCAAAATTTTTTTTTCGTTGGGTTTTTGAAATTATTGAACGACAAAATTTTTTCCCCCAGGACTCTCTTTTTTCTTCTTCAATGATTTTTCTGTTTCAGTAATATTTTTTTATACCCTAGTTTCCCATTATTGGGTTTTTCTTCCATTTTTTATAAGCTTTATTATTTTTATTTTTTTTTATGATTTCTTTGCATTTTTTTATTCCACCTGGTTTGTGGGATTTGACTTTTTGTCATATTCTTCAAAGAAAATTTTTTTCCTGGTTTTAAAGGGCTTTCGTTTTTTTAAAGAAAAATTTTCATTTTTTTTGTTTTTTTTTTTAGTTCATTTTTTTTTTTTACCATCCTTTATTTTTTGATTTGCATTTTTTTTCATTATTTTGGGGTCTTTTTTTTATGGTGTTTTTCTCTTACATTATGGTAATGGGCACTACCATGTTTGGTCCGTATCCATTTTTTAGTGGTTAGAGTCGGAAAGCTAGAATTTGGGTTTGTGTTGACTCCCTTTTCTGTTCGGGGTCTATTTAGTGGGCGGGCCTGGGGATTAATAACATTTTATGTTTTTTATTATTTTTTTTAAAAAGCTTTTTCCTTTTGTTTATGTGATTTTGGGTCAAGTTAGGATTCCAACTTGTGGATGTGATTGAAAGGGAAAAACAACACAACAACAAAACAACAAAAATAATAATAATAATAATAAAAAAAATAATGATTATAATAATAAGATAAAAATAATAAAAATGATAATAATAATAATTTAAAATAATAATAATAAAATAATAAAATAATAATAATAATAATAAAATAATTTAATAATTAATAAAATAAATAATAATAATAATAACAAAAATTTAAAAATAATAATAATAATAATAATAATCAAATAAATAATAATAATAATAATAATAAAAACAATAATAAAAATAAAAAATAATAAAATGATGATGAATGATGATGTGAGATGAGATATGATTGATGATAAGAAGAGGAGGCGGCGGGAGGCAGGGAGGAGGGAGGCAGGCAGGCAGGCAGGGAGGGGAGGTAGAATGTGTAAAAATGCGCGAAAGGAAAGCCATCGGTTTTGGGGGCCCCTCCGTCCATGAGCACCGTACGGTTTCCAGGGCCCTTTTTTGGACGACGACGACGACGAACGACCGACCCACGACGACGACGACGACGACGGGGCGACGGGGGGGGGCGGAAACGGGGAACCCCTGA
>NW_023645159.1:0-8285 GCF_015228065.2 Penaeus monodon | reverse complement strand
AAAAAAAAAAAAAAAGGGAAAAAAGTAGGAAAAAAAAAAAGGGTTTATATTTTATAAAAAGAAAGGGGAATTTAATTTTTTTGGGGGAAAAAAAAATGCCGCATTGATATAGAAAAATAAAAAACCCCCCCCTGGACCTGGATGCCAAGGGGGAGGGGTGGTGGTATAACTTCGCACTTTCTCTAGTATAGTAGTAGGTAATGTCATGGAGCTAGGAGATCTATTGCAACACTTTGGGGGGTCGTGTGCCAGGGGTGGTTTTGTACGGGCCCTTGCTAAAACCAGAGGGGATTAGGTTCGTGTCCTGGTAGGGAGAGTGCGGCAATTGCATTACCCCATCTTTCAAATATATATATATAATATATATATATATATTTTAAAAATTTTATTATATATATTATATAAAATAAAATATTAAAAAAAAAATATAAAATAATATATAATTAAATAATAAAAATAAATATATAAAAGGGGGATAATGCAATGCCGCATTGGGGGTGTTATAATAAATTAAAAAATAATTATAATAATAAAATATATATATTTTAATATAAAAATTATAAAATATATGTATTAATATATAATAATAAAATATTTTTAATATATAATAATAATTATAAATTAATATAAAAACAAAAATTGTGTGGTGTGGGTAATAAAACATATAATTATATATATTAATTATATATATATAAAATAATAATATATATAATATATAGTGGGTGGGTGTGTGTGTATTTTAACATATAAAATTTTAATTATATATTAATATTATATATAATATAATTTTATAATAAAATTATATTTATAATATATATTATATAATATATATATATAATATATAATATATATTTTATATATATTTATAATAATATATAATATACGCAGCACACCACGCTTTGAAATTGGATAATTATCTATCTTCTATCTGTATATATTATTTTTATTATTTTTTATTTTTTTATTTTATTTTATTTTTTTTATTTATGTATGTATGTATGCAGTATAGATACAAATTTACAAAGTATAATCTATCTGTTGTCTAAGCTAGATACTGATTTAATACGCGCATGACATATCTAGTATATGTGCGCTTGTGAATAAAACTGCAAGCAGAATCATACCGAAAATGCTCGCCAAGGCCCCATCAGGTGTCACCCATTAAAAGGGTCAGGCCCCCCCGAAAAGGATGGGAAAAATGGGCTCACCAGACCCCGCCCCCCCCATCCCAGGACTGCACAGTTTCCGGGCTTCGTTTTATCACGGGGGGTTTTAAAAGATATCAGCAGGATCTACAACGTCAGGACGAGTTAAAATGGATGGGCAGTTTAATTCACGCCCCGAAAAACGAGAAGTGTGGGGCAAATGATCATCGAATATATTTTTTGTTTTGCTTTTAAATATGGTTTATGCGATACAGTAGTTGCTATATAACTTTTTATTTTTAAATTATAAAAAATGCGTTTTTTTAGTGGAAGGGGCTGTAAGGGAAAGTATCCACAACCCCAAATAACGAATAAATAAATATACAGGAGTGAGGGGACGAAGCTTCTACAAATTTAAAAGGGTAGCACAAACATTGATGTAAAACCACGAAAAAAATTTTGGGCAAAAAATGCAACAGCGCAAGTTTTCAATTTGCATTTTAATATTTTATAATAATTTTATAATATAAAATATATTTTATATTTTATATATATATATAAACATAGTATAAAATGAATATATATAAAGAAATTTTAAAAATTTTATATAACATTTAAAATAATAACATTAATATATTAAACAAAGATAAAAAATGAAAATTTTAAATATTAGTATAATAATATAATTTTTATATACAATTTTAAAAAAAAATACATATTATTTTTATATATTTAAAAATATTAAATTATAATAAATAATAAAAATAATATAGTGGGGTTATAATGGTTATATAGGAATTAAAAACCCCACTCACACACAGTAAAATTATAATATATATAGTATTTAAAAATATATATATTATTATTATATAAAATATATTTTTATATTATAATATATATATATATAAATATTTATATTATATATATATATTATATATTATATTAATATTTTTTTATATATATTGTGGTGTGGTGTGTGTGGTGTGTGTGTTGTGTGTGTGGTGTGTATGGTGGGTGGGTTTGTGTGTGTGGTGTGCGGGCGTGGGTGTAGGGTGGTGTGGTGTTGAGTGTGGGGGGGAGAGGGTGGGTGGGTGTGGGGGGGGTGGTGTGTTGTTTGGTGGGTGTGGGTGGTGGGGTGTGGGGTGTGGTTGGTGGTTTTGTGTGGGTGGGGTGGTTGTGGGGAAAAGAAGAGAGAGAAGAAAGGAGGGGGAGAGAGAAGAAGAAGAGAGAGAGGAGAGGGGGAGAGGAGAGAAAAGAGAGAGAGAGAAGGAGAGAGAGAGAGAGGGTACAAAAAGTGATAGATAGTGTATTGGGTGGGAGAAGAATTGCAATATTTAGGTTTTGCGAAAAAATTTGGCAAGTTGGGGTTTTTTGAAAAAACCGAAAAGCCTCTTTTCGGAGGGGAGAAAAAAAAAAAGGGAGTGGTTCGGGGTTTTTATTTTTAAAAAAAAAATCCCTCTACTTCTGGCCCAAAAACGACCCCTGCTATAGTAAATCAAAGCTAGACCCGTAAATGTAAAACCGTTAATATGCTCCCCTTTAAAAAATTAAACCCCTTTACAGCTCTCTTGATGAATTAGTTATAGTAAAAAAAATGAAATTTTGGTTTCATGGGTGATTTTTTTACTAAAATTTGGGTCAGAAAAAGATGGGAAGGGCTGTTTGGGCCGCCCGGTTTGGGAGGGCGGAATGGGTGAAAAAAATAATTATTTTATGTATATTTTAATTTTAAAATATATAATATAATATTAAAAGAACATACAACAAAATCAACATACATACATACAACAAAATACAAATACTACATACATACATACAACAACACAACATACACACGCACAACAATACCCCACACCACAAAACACACACACACACCCCCAACCCCAAAACACACACACAAAACACACACACACATATATATAATATATAATATATATATATATATATATATTATATAATACATATAATAATATATATTATATATATAATAATATATATAAAAAATTATATATTATATGAAGTAGCGTGTGTGTTTTGTTTTGGGGTTTTGGGTGTGGGTGTGTGTGTGTGTGTGGGGTTGGGGGTGTGTGTGTGTGTGTTTGTGTTTTGTGTGTGTGTGTGTGGGGTTGTTGTGTGCACTTTATACATGCATTATCCCCTAAATATATGATATATTATATCTAGATAGGCATATAAATTTTTATAGATATAGATAGATAGATAGACTGGCATGGGGTTTTTGGGGTGGGGGGGTGGTGTGGGATGGCGGGCATAGGTGTGCTAAACCGTGCTCAAAATATAGTGATTCATAATCCTTATGTACATTAAAAACCTCTGCAAAAAGAGGTAGATTGTGTTTTCCGAAACCCGGGAAAATGTTATTACCCCCAAGATCCCCGGGTCAAGAACAATGAAAAGAAAGTTTTAAAGCAAAACAACTTTTGAATGCTGTTTAACCCTTTGGGAATCTCCAGAGGGGTTTCCCGCGTCATTGGAGTTTCCCGGCAAGGTTTTGGACGGCATCATGCGGAGCGCACATGCCTGCAAATAGATTTTAAGTGATAAAAATGGTTTTGTCGGGGGATAATGTAAAAATATATTTTGGAAAAAAAGGGTTTGCTTTTCCGCAGTAAATGGGAACAATTTGATACATGGAGTTTACATGTGATTTTTTCACTGTTGTAAAAAAAAATGATAATACGCACACCCACTTTTATCAAATTTAAGAAAATGATACAGTCCGTTTAATTTTAAAGTGAACAAGCGATCGATAAAAAGGGGAAAAAAGGAGGTAGAGAAGAAAAAAAAAAAGTTAAGGAAGGAAGAGGAGGGAGAAAAAATGGGTTGGGGGGGTTTTAAAAAGGGGGTAAAAGGGTTTTAGTGTTAGGGCCCGAGTTTTTGCATCTGCAAAACCTAACGAATTTAAAGAAAAAGGGGAAAAAGGGAAATGACCCGGTTTAAAAAATCACAATTAAAAAATTTGCGGGGGGACTGGATGTATGTCTGGCATTAGCTTTTGCCAAAGGCCTATAGATAGGTTGTGCTTTTGAAATTAAAATTTAAATTCAACACCTCCCTCGAAAGGCGATTTTCTTCAGAATTTTTGTTAGGCAGAGACACTGCTGCAGTTCTGTCGGGAGTCACCTTTGTGATAGGGCCCACTAGAAAGTAATGAAAGTCATCACAAAACAATTTTAAAAAAATTTTAAAGGTTTACCCAGTAGCCCTTTTTCTTTGTCATTAAAAAGGATTGCCCTTTTTAAAAAATTTTTGCAATATACTAAAAAAGCTCGGCTTTACAGAAATATTTTAAAATTAACAACTTGAATATCGGCAATAGTTTTCACACCCTGGGGGCCCAGAGTGTCATATTTGGGGGGATCAGTGGGTTGGGGGACGGAGGTACTTAAACTGGAAAAGGAAAGAGTTACTTTTCGGCAATAGCAAAAAAGGGTTTAGTTATAGGATTATTTAAAACAGCACAATAGGATGCACTGCTCTGCACCGGGAAAGAGGGGTAAAAACCCGAGAGAAGTAGAAAACCTTGATTTTTAGTTTTGGGAAAAAATACACACAGTTTTAGGGCCCGGGTTTACACGCTCAAAATTTTAAAATGAAGTGTGTCTTTAGCATCGATGAGCATTTGCTACAAGAGACTCAAAGCAGAAATAAATGTTAATAATAAGTTCCGTAACCCAAAAATGCTAATAGCCCCTGGCGAAGCGGGCCTCCCTCCCCCGGGGCGACGGGGGGGCCAGCGGGGGGCGGTTATAACGTTTTGAAAAAAAACAGCGCGAGTGGAAACGAATGCCAGACATTTTTGAAGCCCCCAAAATGTAGGCCACCCCATGCTTGGACGCCGGGCGCCGGCAGTTAAACCCCCGAAGGTTCATGCATTTGGGTTTTCCCCGGGGAGCGTGCCGGTAGGGCAACTTCCCGGTTTCCCGCCGGTGGCGGCGGCAGCGGGGAGGTTTCGCCCGGTGGCGCTGCTGGGGAGAGGGAAAATTGGGCAATGGGGAGCCGGGGGGGGAAAATAATGGTTTTGTTTTTCATTGCTTTTATTTTTCAAAAAAGTATCATCAGTTTCTTCTCGTGCAGTAAGGAAGGCAGGGAGGAGGGTTTTCCCTCACAGGAAGTTGTTTGAAGAGAAATGTGCAGATCCCGATGAATTCCCCCATGAAACCCTTATTTGCTCAGACGTTCCAAAGGGGGGGGTGGGGAAGGTATCGCCGTCATCACAGGGAAAAAAACTGCCTGGAAAAAAGGGAATGTGTCAAGCACAACCCGGGTAAACTCCAAATCAAGTATTGCGGGATGAGAATTGCCCTTTTGTTTCGCTTGAAAGGGGGGGATATAGCCACCTGAAAATAAACAAAATAGAGAGGTGAAAGGAAAGGGCCCTTCAACTAAAGGCATTAAAAAAACATCATTTTCCTGCAAAAAAGAGAAATGTTTGGGAGAGCCGGGCTTAAAAACCCGGAACATCTTGGGAATTTTTTGTTTAAAGGAGTAAGAGTTACTGCCGGTTTTCATTATGCAAAAAAAAAGTGGTAAAGAAATTCTAAAAAATGGGATTTGATGAATGTACACAGGAGGGCCCCACGTGGAGTTTTACATGTGTGCCCCTTGACTCATTTTTTGTCTTTTGCAAAATTTTATTTCCCCTGTTCCCAAAAAGTTAAACCAAAAAATGTTTCCCACTTTTAGAAAAAACATGTTTCCCTTCCGGGGTGGTGTGGGTGTGTGTGTGTGTGTGTGTGGGGGTGTGTGTGTGGGTGGGGTGTGTGTGTGGGGTGTGTGTTGTGTGTGTGTGTGTGTGTGTGTGTGTGTGTGGTTTTGTGTGTATGGGGGGGTGTGGGGGGTGGAGAAAAGGAGAGAGGACCCGAAAGAGAGAGAGAGAGGAAGATGGGGGAGAAAAGGGGGGGAGAAAAGAGAGGGGGGGGGGGGAGGGGGGAGGGGGGGGAAGGGGAAGGGGGGGAAGAGAGGGGAGAGAGAGAGAGGGGGAGAGAGAGAGAGGAGCGGGGAGGAAGAGGTGTGTGTGTGGGTGGGTGGTGTGTGTGGTGTTTGGTTTTTTTGTTTTTGGGGTGTTTATTGGAGGGATATAAAAATATAAAATAATATATATAAAAATAAAAATCTATATATAATTAAAATATAATAATATAAAATTTTATAATAATAAAGGGAGATAAAATAATAATTTTTATTATATATATATAATAACATATATAATATTAAAATATTATAATATATGTATATATATAATTTTAAATAATATATAAAAATTTTATAATATATAATATATATAACCTACACAAAAACACCACCCCCAAAAAAAAACACACACAAAACAAAACACACCACACAACACCCACACCCCCACACTCTTTTCTCTCCCTCTCTTTTCTCCTCTCTCTCTTCTCCTTTTCTCTCTTCTCCTCTCCCCTCTCTCTTCCCCCTCTCTCTCATCTCTTCCCCCCCCTCTTGGGCCTCTCTTCTTTCTCTCAACCCCAACAAACAAATACCCCCCAACAAAACACCCCCCACACACCACACAAAAACACACACACACAAACACACACAAAACACACACCCCCACACACCACACACACACACAAACACACCCCACACAACACAAACAACACGAAACGCACATGTGTTTCAAAAGTGGACATGGTTTTTTTGTTTAAAAATTTTTAGGAAAAAAGAGAAAAAAAGTTTGCAAAAAAACAAGAAGGAGGCAAGTGCACCCCATGTAAAAAACCCCCGGAGCACCTCCCGGTACATTCAATTTAAGATCAAAATTTTTTTTAGAATTTTTTACCACTTTTTTTGCATAAATAAAAGAGCAGTAACCTGTACTCCATTTAAAAAAGAATTTAAAAGATGTTCCATGGTTTGTAATTTGGCTCATCCAAAACACTTTCTGCAGGAAATGATGTTCTTTATAGCCTTTAGTAAAGGGCCTTTTCCCCTTTCCCCCTTATGTTTTAAATTTTCAGGGGGCTATATCAAACCCCCTCAAGCGAAACTAAAGCGAATTCTCATCCCGTAATACTTGATTTGGAGAATCCGGTGGTTGACACATTTCCCTTGTTTGGGCATTTTGTTTCGTGATACGGCGATCCCTTCCCAGTTTTTGGAACGTTGAGTAAGTATAGTTCAGGGGAATTCAAAGGATTGACTTTTCTCTTGCAACAAAAAATTCCTTGACGAAAAATGCCTGCCTGCTCCAGACTGCACAGAGAAGAAACAGTTGTTTTTTGGCAAAATAAAAGCAAGAAAAAAAAACCCATTATTTCCCCCCGGCGCCATTGTCAACTTTTCCCAGCAGCCCACCAGGACGAAACCCCGCCCCTGCCGCCGCCCCGCGGAACCGAAGCGACATCCTGGCCCCCCCCGAGGAACCCCAAAGCATGAACCTTCGAGGGGCGTAAATGCGGCGTCCGGGGCAAGCATGCGGGCCCCCATATTGGGGTTTAAAAAGTTGGCATTCCCCACCCCGCTGAATTTTTTCGAACGTTGTAAGCCGCCCCCCGCTGCCGCCGTCGCCGGGGAGGGAGGCCGCGTTGCCAGGGGGTAATTAGCATTTTGGGTTTCGGGACTTTTTATGAACATTAATTTGTAGAGTTTTGTAGCAAAAATGCCAACGAGCATGACGACACTTATTTAAATTTTGAGGTGTCAGCGGTCATTAAAATGGGAATGTATTTTCCTAAAACTAATATACAAGGTTTTTTACTTCTCCGTGTACCAAATCTACCGGTGCAGAGAGTGCATCAACATTAGGCTGTTAAATAATCACTATAACTACCTTTCTTTTCATTGCCGAATAAATAACTTCCCTTTTTGCCCGTTTTAAATACCTCCGTCACAATATGACCCCCAAGTATGACACTCTGCCCGCAGCTGTGAAAGCTATTTCCCTATTTAAGTTTAATTTTAAAAATTTTTTTATGCCCCGGTTTTTTAGTTTTTTTCAAAAGGGGCAACTTTTGGGTTATCAGAAAAAATTTTTTTGTTTTGGGAAAATTTTTTACATTTTTGTTTCCAAATGATCGCTACATTTTCTCCACGTTTGTTTTGGCATGTTTTTAATTTTTGTGCAAAATCAAACCAACGGTTTGGGCTCACTACCGC
>NW_023645158.1:0-8286 GCF_015228065.2 Penaeus monodon | reverse complement strand
TATGAGCGTCGACTCCCCTTATAGGAATCCATACACTAATCCATGCTAGCCCCAAAAGCCCTTCCTCCCCGGGGGTTCCCTTATTTTGATTGGTTTTGCTTTCTGGGTCATAGTGAAAACCCAAGTTTCTTCCTATCTAGTCTGTCAAAAAAATCCCACGGTTTCTTGGACAGATAATAGCCCCTAAAACAATGGACTGCCCCTGTTTGGAAACAAAAACAGACACGCACCCCAAAATTTTAATATATATATATATAAAAATTATATATATATATATAATATATATATATTTTTATATATATATATAGAATATACACAAACACAAAACACACACACACACACAAAACCCCCCAACAAACACACCACACACACAACACACCAACACACAAAAAACAATTTTATATAATATATATATATATATATATATATATATATATATTATGTGTTGTGTGTGTGTGTGTGTGTTGTGTGTGTGTGTGTGGGGTGTGTGTGGGTGTGTGTGTGGTGGGTGGTATGGTTTATTCTATAAAATATATATATTATTATATATATATTATATATATATATATATATATATATATATATATAATATTTTGGGTGTGGGTTGTGGTATGTTTCCAAAAGGGAGGAGCGAGCCCATTGTTTAAGGGTCAAAGTCAGGGCCAAAAAAAACAGGGGGTTTTTTCTGACAGACAGATAGGAAGAAATTTGGTCTCCATAGACCCAGAAAGCAAGACCAAGTCAAAAAAAGGGAACCTCGGAGGAAAGGGGTTTTGGGACTAGAGGATTAGGGTGATGGATCCTATAAGGAGGAGTGCAGCTGCATAAAACGAGGGAGATGTGGTCCCTCATGGGGAGACCTGCGGAGAGAAAGACCCAAAAAGTAGGCGCTTCATTTTGACACGCAATAAAAACGTTCCCCGGGGTATGTATTATGTATATATATAAATATATTTCATAATGTATATATATATAACAATATAATTAAAATATATATATATTAATATATATAATATAAAATATAATAAATAGATGTAGGTATATAAATAGTATAATTAAAATATATATAAAATAATAATATATATAATAATAAATATATAAAATATATATATATATAAAAATTTTAAAATATATATATAAATATATATAATCTATATATATAATATAATATATAATATATATATATATATATATTATTTATATATAATAATTTTAATTTTAAATATATATACATATGTATATATATATATATATATTATATGATATATAATATTATTATAAATATATATATATATATAATATATATTTTAAAAATTTTTATAATTAATATACACATACACAAAAGGGGGTGTATAAAATATATATTATATAAAATATATATATATATTATATATATATATTATATTAAAATTATATATATATAATATATGACGTATCGGTATTTTATGTATACAAAATTATATATTTTCTACTAGTGTGGCTAATTTCTCATCATCAACTTAAATACAAATGATGATAATTTTACCGTCGCCCACTGGGGCTTTGGAGTTAAGAAAACGACGAGAAAAAACTGAATTTTGTCCCCTTTAATTTACTGGAGTAGCATGACGTGTTTAAGGCTTGTGAAATGTATGCAAAACATATAAACAACATTTATAAAGAGAGTTTTAACCAATTTCTTTTATTCTATAATCAAAAATAATAAAACGGGGGATAATAGCAATATATAAATCATAAACTCATTACGATAAATATAATAAAAAAAACATGAGAATGAATCGCGACACTCACCCCTACTCCCGGTACTTCCATTGTTACTTTGGGCAAAAAATCATCGATTCTACACAAAAACTTGATCTTTTTTCGTTCCTAATTCATTCTTGTGTGTGTGTGTGTGTGGTGTGTTGTGTGTGTGTGTGTTGTGTGTGTGTGTGTGTGTAGATAGACAGATGGCATTATTGGTCTACCATCCGTATAAGCAGAACCAATCCCGGCAAAATGAAAGTGAGGAGCAAGTGTTACTCACGCAGGCGGCTCCCTTTTTCCCAGTAGCTGATGGACCCAAAGGAACGTTTTACGGTTTGTCACCAGCCGGGCGTCGCGGGGGAATATATTTTATATTATATTTTATATATATATATATAATATATATATATATATATATATAATTATATATAATATATATTGTGGAGTCTGAATCAGAGATGAGGGGACACACTCCATTGCACGGGGCATTTAGCTTGTAGGGCACCAACGTTTCCCCTGCGCGGCGGATACTATAGTTATCCCGTGCCCGTTTTTCTATTGCTCCGTGTTAATTATTTTAAAAATTTTACTCTTGTGTCAATTGTAACGGGTTCTGCGTGTGATATACATTAATTAGTGTTTTTAAGTCTTGTGTTTTATCGCTGATCCTTATTGTCCTTTATTATAGTTTTAATTTATTTCCCCGGTGTCAGGGGTTTATGAAACGTCATTTTGTCTAGTCATTTTTGTTTTTATTAGTCTCTTTTTAGATTTTTAAATACTTTATTTTACGGTTTATATATTAGTCTTGTATTTTTAAAATTATTACTAGGTCTTTCTCGCCACATTTTTTGATTTTTTTTCCTTTTTTACCTTTGTTTTTGACTTTTTTTACTTTCTTTTTGTTTTTTTTTTTTTTTTGTATTTTCTTTTGTGTTTTAATTTTTTTTTTATTGATGTGCGTATTTTTTTCTTTTTTTTTGTCATTTCATGATGTCTTTCTTTGGTTTATTGTGTATATTTATTGTCCAATATTTTTATCACGTATTTCTTTTATTTGTATTTTATTGTAATTTATTTTGAGAAATGATTCGTTATTTTATGACGTCACGAGTCCATGACACCCCGCGACTATGACAAATAAACAGGGGTCAACTGGAATTCTGTGTCTTTTGGATATCTCTTCTCTGCTGAAACATCCCCAAAAGGGTTGCACCACCCCCTTTCGTTACTTGCCTAGGTTGTATTGTGCTGGACGTATAAGTTTTTAACAATAAGGCATTAGTCACATATATATTACGTTTTCAGTATCACCGTATGAGTTTTGTCACGATTACATGCTGAGCCTCTTCAAGGATGTATTTTAAGCCCCTGCTATGTTTACTTCACTTTTATTATCTCTCTTAATGAAGATTTCAGTAAGTTTTGTCTTTTTTAACTAATGCCCATCGTTTTACCTTTTTTATTGCTTTACATTTTCCTTATCTGTGTTTTATCTTATTACCTCTGCTTTTACTGTTTTTTTGCTTTTACTTCTGCTTTTAATCAATCTCTATTTTACGATCCCAGTTAAGTTTTAGTCTGTTTTTAACTTTTGTTTACCTGGCCATCGTGTTTAAGAGTTGTTTTATCTTCGTTTTTATTATTTTTGCTGCTTTTACTGATCTTGCGTTTTACTTCACTACTCCTGCTTTACTATACTACTACTCTGCTTCTCCCACTTTGCTACTATGATATACTGCTCTTATCTCCCCACTTACAACTACGATCTGTTTCTTTTATGTATGAAAAGGACTCTAACTTTTTTCAAGCACTGCGCGTTAAATAAGATCTGGGGAAAAGCAATAGGCAATCTATTCCGCAGGCCCTTGAAGTTTGGCCCATTCCCTTTCGGTTTCCCAGTTTGACTTCTTCCTTTCCTCACGAGGATGTGAACGGGACCCCCCTTTGTCTCTTCAACTTGGTCCCTAAGCCTCTCCTGCCTAAACAGGAGTTTTCCCGGGCTCCTCTCACAGATGACACTGGCCTTAAGCTAGATGTGCACCTTTCTGTATACATAAAATTTTGGTGGCAGCTGGTGGGTTAGTGTCTTTGAATAACACCTTAGAGTCTTTTTTCTTGTCGCGTCCAGCAATTAGCTACTTCCGTAAGTAGGGTCATGCTTGAATGTAGCATAATGAGAGCCACTACAATTTTGTATGTCCATGTCTTTTTGTTACAGGGTAGTTGAGATTGTAGTTACAAGAGCGGCATTTTCTTCCAGTTAAACCCTGTTTTTCAGAGCTAGAATATTTTTCTAATGTCCGCTCGCTTAGCAAGTTTTTGTGGCTCTTGTCAGATTAGGGAACCTTATGTACTCTTCTGTGTAATCACTGTTTACTGAATTTTCAGTGGTACCGTTTTCTTACAAGTGACTAAGGATACTGAAAACCCATCTCTTGTGTTATGCTTTGGTGTCAAAGCTATTAATTTCCCAGTGCTTGTGTGTTCGCAATAACTTATCGGTGATACTTGAAGGATGATAGACATAGAAAAGATTACATTGGTGGTTTTCTCTGTACTCTCAAGCCTTGCAGTTCCAGTGATTATGCGTTATCAGTGACAAACTTTATCGAACGTGTGTTAAAATTGCAAATTTTTGTGTTCATAGTTTGTTTAGTGTTGTGGTATCCCCAAAAAAACGCAAAGAAACCCACAGTGTGGGGAAAAGAGTGCTTCGGAGTAAAGAGCATCGAGTCAGCCTATTCTCGGAGCCACTCGCCAGTTCCTGGTTCGAATTAATTTGCTTTCCAGTCATGGCTCATTCAAATCCAGATGTGGGGGAAAAAACAGTGCGAGTTATGGAGGGTGAAGTTAGCCTCTTCTCGGAGATCTTCAAAAGTTTGAGCCCCTATCATCAGATTTCCGAGAAATGAAGTCCCAAACCCAACAACTTCAGGAAGCTGTTGCTAGGCAGGAGGCCATTTGCAACGTGAGACAGGGGTGGAGCCTAAATACTCAAGCTCAAGATGTAACCAGTCAGCAACCAGGACAACCAGATTCCCAAGTGGATGAAGTTGCAACCCTGCGACTCCAATTGGAAAGGCAAACGCGTGAACTAGAGGAATTACGGCGTATGCTTCGTGAGAGGGAAGGCACTCTGGCTACAGGCTTTCAGCACGCCAGCCAACAAGTCCTCACTCCACCAAGGGATCCATCACTGCAAAACCCTGCACAGCCAGTTCCTAGGCATCGCACAATGACACCTGAACCTCCTGCATTTTCCAGACCACCAAGGCAAAATAGGGAACAAGTTCTTCTTTCTAACCAGGAGTGCCGCACATATGAGAGATCAGCTTCACATGTTGCCCAAGGTATCTCTTATGTCCTGGCCCCGAGGGAAAATGTTCCACACTTCAGGGGAGACACGACAGATCCCAACCCCTGAAGGAAAAAAACCCAAACAATTGAAGGCTGGATTCGCGCCATTGAGAATCTGGTAAAGCCTCCCACTAGTCAGGATTCATGCAAGCTGCCAGAGCCAACTGCCGAGGTCCAGCCGAACTCATTATTAACTCCCCACTGTTTGATGGCATCCAGGACTGGGAGATATTCAAGGCTTCCCTTCGTGCAAAGTTCCGAGGAGCCACACATCATCTGATTTTTCAAGGTTCTTATGAGAACAAGATGGTTTCAGGCCAAACTCCTATGGACTTCTACATCCAACTAGAGGGTTCAGTTACCAGGGGTACGTGACCATAGAGCGCTATTGGGGATCCCTCTGAAACTCATCCGTCGTGCTTCCTCTCTGGGCTCCCATCATGGGCCCCAGGGACTTTCTTGCAGTTAGGGATGAGGGCTCACCAATGCAACTTTCTGAAGCTGCCAACGAGTAGGAACTCCCGTAATGGTATTTAGCATGGGACCATGTCTTCTCGTCAGATGCCCATGGATGATTTGGCGATCATCACCGTTCCTGAGCGGCCACCCGAGAACAGGATGTCTATGCTTTTCCTGTGGCTGAAGGGGCCATCACAACTTGTTCCAGAGCATCGTTATTGGGTGTGAGCACCACAAGGTGTTACACATAATACTTCTGAGTGTCGAGCTGCTGCTGCGCCACATCAACAAGGAATGCACCTAGGAGTCTAAATGCTTCCGATGTCGACGTCCTGGTCACCTAGCGAAGGATGTCCCTTTCCAACCCGCCAGGATGGTAGAACTCCCAACCTCTCTGGCGAAACTACAATCGGGAGTAGTAAAAAACTGGAACACAGACTCACGACCAACATCAGTCACATAGTGAATGCCACCGGACCATCAGGACGACCTCTCGTGGCACTCAGAGTTAATGGGCAGACTGTGCTGTGTTTCTTGGATATGGATCAGAGGCCACCTTTATCAAATGGACACTTTACAAACGTATTGACCCTCGGAACAACCTCCAGCACATTGAATCTGCTAAAAATACTACGGGGTTTTGACAGGACAACCACTGACAACCACCTCAGAAATAACCCCACATTTCCAGTTGGATGATGTCTTCTCTATTCCTCACCGATTTACTTTAGCTGATGTCACTTATCCTGGAGATATCCTCCTGGGGGGGATTTTCCTTCGAAGACTGGACTTTTCCCTTATGCATGACCCAAGCACGACCAGTATTAGTTTCTCCCTGGAAGGAAGACAGTTCTCAGTTGTGTACACTGATGCCGAGTCTCTTCATGTTCATGTCATCTCTACCACAACTTCAAGGACAGAAGCACAAGTTGGGTCCAGTACCGAGATGCTCCCTACACAAAGACTGCAAGCTTGCAACTGGAGATGCTGTTCACCTTGCTTCTCGTACACATGTTCCTCCACACACTGGGTGCTTCCTAGATGGCCGAATCGCCCGAGCAGGTCCTAGAGATGGCGACGTAATTGTGACTCCTGGGACAACTGGGAACCTCATTCTCCCTCATTCAGTTGCAACTGTCCAGGATCGCTGTTGTTCTGTGTGGGCAGTAAATCCTACCTCAAAGACCCTGATACTCCATGGTGGAACACGGTTAGGCACCGTAGTATCAGTGGAGGCTGTTTACACCAATAACAAAAGTCAGCACTCACTCACAGAACAAAGCAAGACAGTCCTTGCCAGGTCAGACCCCGTTTCATGTCAAGACAGATTCTGCGTAGCAGAGATTCTTGAGGATAAGGCATCTCCCTCAGGGCTCAGGCACGCCCTTCAAATGACGGTTCCAATGAAGAGGAAGAAGGTTTTCTAGAATCAGGAGCATTGCAAGTTTAATCGCCACAGATTCCTGGGATAACAATAAAGATCCTGAATTTGAGTGGGAGAAAATAACTTCATTTTGGGAGGATTTTTCTGATGTGTTCTCTGTGAAGATGATGATAGCGATGCTGAGGTCGAGCAGGCAGAGTACCGCCCCACTTTCAAAAGCTGCTTGTGAAGCAGCTAAACATCTTCTGTTTACCTACGCAACCTGAAGAGAGCAGCCTTACACCAGATCTTTCCCATCTAGATACCGAATCACAGCACCAGCTAACTGAACTCTTGTGTCAGTACAAAGAACTCTTTGAAGGTGGAGAAGAAATCGTTGGCCTAGTTCCTGGAATTAACCACAAGATTGACACCGGTGATGCCAAACCAGTCAGTATCGGCAATGGAGACTGCCGCAATCAACCCGGGAAGCCATCAGAGACCAGTGCGATTTGATGCTGAATGCAGGAGTCATTGAGCCCCCCACATCACCTGGCTAAGTCCAGTAGTGCTCATGAAGAAAAAGGGAGGTGGTCTAAGGTTCGTGTAGACTATCGAGGTCTCAAAGCCGTAACCAAGAAAGATTCTTATCCCCTACCCGCATTAATGAATTAATTGATGAGCTAGGCCCCATGGACACCTTTACAACTCTTGATGCCCGAGCTGCATATTGGAGTGTTGAATGGAGACAACAGACCGACCCCAAAAATGCCTTTCTGATGGGTACCGCCTTTTTTCCAGTTCTGTCGACTCCCTTTGGTCTTTCCACAGTCCTACGACCTTTCAGAGAACAATGAACCCTTGTTCTAGCACATGTCCTTGGTCGGCATACATTTTGCTTACCTTGAGATGTAATCATCTACAGTCGAGGTTTCATCAAAAACCTTCAGCATCCTGCCGAGACATTACAACTTCTTCTTCTGCTGGCCTGAAGCTAACCCACAGAAGTGTCAATTTGCTGCTAGCACTATTGACTCCTCGGCTTTACTATCTCACCAGGAGGAAACAGTCCCAAACCAGAAAAGGTAGCTGCCAATGAAAGACCCTGCACCGCGCACTTTTAAGGGAAGTACGAAGGTTTTTTGGAGCCACAGGCTTTTATCGGAAGCACATTTTAGATTTTGCGACTGTTGCATCCCCACCTGCATCTACTTTGAAGAAAGGGGCGAAATGGGTGGGGAAGCCGCCTTGCCGGGTGGGGGGGCTTTAGGTCCCCAAAGATCTGGTGAGCCCGGGCCAGAGGGCTACCCATACTGGAGGGGGCACCAGTGAGGGATGAGACAAAATGGCTCTGGAAA
>NW_023645156.1:0-8286 GCF_015228065.2 Penaeus monodon | reverse complement strand
ACAAGTTCAAAAACGATGAATTTTGGGGGGGCGGGGTGTGGAGGGAGGGGGTCTCTTGACACTGGCATCGGGTTGGTTTATTTGCCTCATTCTTGGAGGGGGGATCACTCTGTGTGAAATGGGTAATTATCATACAGTACAAGTTTAACATGATGAATTTTCGGTGCGGGGGGGGAGGGTATGGAAGAGGGGGGTTTGGGGGTGGGGAGGGGGAAGAGGGTGGGGGGGGGGGATCATCTGTGGTCCCGGGATAGGGTTTTCAGAGAAAAAGGGGGGGGAGTCCTCCATGGTGTGTGCTATTGATTTTGGTTACGGTATTTGATATTGATTCTGGTTACGGTCTTTGTTGCTTTAAATCACTTTCCGCGGTCATTAATCTTTTTTTGTGCGTAAGGAGGCGTTTTTCCCAGTCGCCTGTATTGGAGAGGGGGGGGTAGGCAATTCATTAAGGGGTTAATATTCCCCCGTTCGAATTGTTTATGATAATCATTTAATTAGCCTACTTTCTGCTATGATGCGCTTAACACCAAAGGTATTGGTGTGCATGCAAAACACTTAACTATGATTAATGTTTCCGGTTACGGTCATTATTACGTTAATCACTTGCGGTTACGTAAAGGGGGTTCGTAAATCGATTGCGGTTCCGGTTCTCATTACCCTATTTTCCGTTTACACCCTCATGTACGTACGTGATGGAGCGTTCTGTCCAAAGACCATCTACTATTATTATATATAAAATATATTATATATATATTATATATTTTATATAATATATTTTATATATTTTAAAATTTATTATAAAATATTATATATGCTGCACATTTTTGTATACATATATATATTCATATCTATATTCATTTTCTATTTATATTACATATTATATATTTATATATATATATATATAATATATATAATATATTATATATATGGTGTGTGTGTGTTGTGTGTGTGTGGGTGTGGTGTGTGTTTTGTGGGTTGTGTGGGTGTGGGTGGGTTGTTTGATGTATGTTTCAAAGTATTATATACATAATACACTACTTTTAAAATTTATTTTAATAATATTAATTTATATATATATATATATATATATATATATATAAAAATATAATTAATTTATATATATTAATTTATATTTTATATATAAAACATTTATATATTATTTTAAAATATATTATATTTTAATATAATATTAAAATTATATATATATATTTATAATTTATTTATAATAAAATTATATATATAATTTATATAATTATATTTATTTTAAAATTAATATAAAATACAACAATTTAATGTATGGTATATTTTACATAGATACTTTGCATCAACATATACCCGCAACACACACCACCCACCCCAAAACCCCACCCCAACCACCACAAAACCACACACACAAATTTTATATATATTTATATTATATTTTATTATATATATAAATGTATATATATATAGTAATAGGTCGCGGGGCCGAGTGGTTAGAAGCTGGGACTCAAGACTGGCACGACGCAATCTAGTTCGGGGGGGTTCAAGCCCCGGGCCCGGGCGCGTGTTGCCTTGGGCAAGGAACTTCCCTCGATTGCCTACCTGCACGGGGGGGCAAGCCACCCCAAGTCGTACGGTCCCGAACCGGGTAAATAAGGGTGACTCGTAAAAAAACCCCGGGCGGAAGGCAACGGAAAAAACCACCGCTCAAAAATTGCCAAGAAAATATGGAAATCCATGATCCCCAAACGCCCCCTTTGGGGGAAAGGGCACTTAAAAGCCGCTATGTGTACCTATCATCGCTCACCCAATTTAATCACCATTTTGTATTAGGTGTTAGCCCCGCTGTGTTAGGATGCGTCAAACCGAGAGTATGAACCTGATAACAAAGCCTGTGCTTAATGGCTTTATGTATTCATCTGTTTGGTTTCATAATTTTCAAAGTCTGCTTTCGTGTCAGTGGTTATTGTGCCATAGGTGGCAAACTGAGAGCGAACAAGCCGGGGATAGTGCTTGTTTGATGTTTAATTAAGATCGTGCATACGCATTTAACCCCGGTGCTGAGGTAGGTCTCCCCAGTAATTAATTACTGTATTAGTGTTGCATTTGTTGTTGCTTTTAAAACGAAAAAGTATTCTTTTTAATTACAGGGAAAGTAGTGCGTTTTTGGCCCACTGATGGGGCCCCGTGGTACCCGCGTATAAAATTGTTTTGCTTTTGTGATTTATTTAATCGTTTATGTGAAAACCCTGATTACTTATTGGTTTCCCGTGCTTAATTAAAATGCCCACCGGCGTGTTTAACCTACTTTTTTATTTTTTTTTCTACCGTGTTGCGTACGGCATAAGGGTTAATAACCCCCCCGATATTAAAAATTTTACGGGAGGCACGTGGTAACTTTAAAAGGTGATGTTTCTGAAAAGGGTTAGAGATGGAGCATTAAAAGTGTTTTGAATTTTTAGCACTTTTACACGTCATGATGGTTTGGGGAAGAATGTAAGGGGAGCCGCCGGGAAAAAAAAAGCTGGAGCCGCTGCGGAAAAAAACAGTGGAGAGCAGAACCCAGGTTGGAGTGAGCATTTATTCCCACGGAAACACTTTTCAAGGCTAGGCTTACACGTTCATAAATTTACGGGGGAAACAAGGCGAAAAACCGGAACTCTAAACCTCCTTTTGGGGGGCCCTGAGGGAGGAGCCTTACTAGGGAAGGAACCAAAAAGGGGGGCCAATGCTTTTTAAAAAACATGGTTGGGGAAAACTCTGAACTGGTCCCCTTGCGCATTTGAAGGCCTTCTGGACTTTGATTTATAGGCCACGGGGACACAATAGCCCGCGTACCACTACCCAGTCAAAAGCTGGGGCCTCCTTTTCCCAAATTACATTTCCCAAATTTTCCCTACAACACAGAGCAGGCGAAACGATGTTCTTTTCAGCAGTGCGTCTTCCCAACTCATCTAATAGACGGGGGATAGAAAGTATAATTCTTTCACAGAAAGACCTTTTATTGCAGCCTCCCTCAGACCAAAAAATATAAAAAGGATGTGTGAGCCCCCGGTTAGACTATAGGCCGCACAATGACTCTGGCCCGATGCCAAAAAAGCTACAGAGGGTCGCTGAACTAACCTTCAGTAGTTACCTGCCTAAAATCCCTACTTTTTTACTTTTATTTTTTTAACATGTAATGCGAAAACCCGTAATGCTTTTATTTTTTAGGGGGGGGCTGGTCGATTTATTTTTCTGGAATTTTTTTTGTGGGTGGGTGCTTCCGGCATGGTGATGAACGATGGTGGGGTACCTAGTAGGTTAAGTGCTTGCTGCCTTCTCGCTTGCAGCTTCCACCCCTGGCTAGCCCATGCGAAAAAAAGGGGAGAGTTTCTGATAAGTCTCCCTCCGGGGTCACGCCTCTCCATCATAAAAGATTCTGCGTGCCCCTCGTCCACCCGGGGTAACTGGGTACCTTGCAGTCCCAGGCAAAAATCTGTGGGGGATCTGGGACAGCAGGGGGCCCTGGGGTCGGATTAGGGCCCACCGGCGTGGACACGCTCTGGCTTCGTAAAAAACCCCGCCCCCTGCCCCCGGGGGGAAAATGGGGTGGCTGGGGGGAGGGGGCTTCCCTTTTTCCCCCTCCCCCCAAATCCCCCTTGCAACTCCTGTATAAATGGAAATGCTGGGGGGGGGTGTTGCCCTCTCACCCAGAAGAAAGGGGGGCTGTGGGCCCGTGGAGGAAAAATGTCGGGTGCAGGATTAAAAACGGGGTTACTCGCCCCGCCTGCGCCCGGCAGGCGCCAACCCACCATGAACTTTGGGGGAAACCCCCTCGGGACCCCCAGGGGGGGATGGGGGCCCACAGCCTGCCGCCCCCCTTTATTTGGGGCTGTTTTGGGGGGGGGGGCGGCAGAGGGGGCGTGCACCCGAGTGACCACCCGGTTTAAACCCTTTCGGCGTGCTTTCCAGGTAGGCCTTAACCCCGGGGCCCTTTGCGGCAGGAGGGGGTTACCTCTGCTATCGCGGGAATTGAAGCGACGGGGATTGATGGCCCCCCTCTTAGTGAGAAACCTGGTAGGGGGCACGATCGTGTGGGGGGTTCACCTACTACGGGTCGGGCCGTACCAATGGTCACCCCCAGGGTGTACCCCTAGCCACTCCAGTATTCAGCCCGGGTAGTCGAGGTGACCCCGGTTGATGAGCATATCAGGGCTTTGAGAATGAAGAGCTTTTGGCTTCTTGTCTCTTATTGCGTATCCGCTCCTCCCAATGAAATTAAAACCGATTGAAAGAAGCTTCTCGCCAAACTCGCATCTTGGCGACATTCCCCCGGCGAAAATTCCATTGCTGGGCGACTTCAATGCGGAATCCGGCTGTGACGAGCTGGCTCGAGATGTCTCTCACCCCCCATGGTCGGGCTGATCCCAGCAGTGAAAATACCTCCTTCTCCGGACTTTGCTAGGTCCCAAAAAAATGGGGATTCTGCTCCGGTACCAGCCTCCAACCCATCGCTGGATTTGGGAAGCGATGGGGAAAATTTCCCAAAAGGAGATCACCCCTTCTTGTCAGCACCGATGGAGGACCTTTCAGAACTGCAGGTTTCCCGGGAGTGCGAGTTCTGTGGCCGACCATAGGCTGCTTGGGGCTCCCCTGCGTCCATTTCAAACTCCCCGTCCCTCCATGGCCCCCCTAAGGTGTTTCCTTGGGACAGACAAAGGGGAGGGGGGGATGTGCCCGGGGGTTCGCCCGGCAGTTCTCCCGTTTTCACAGAAACCAGCAAGACGGCCCCATTGCTCGGGGGGACCCTTCAGCGCGAAACACTCGAAGCAGCTCAGACCCATTGGCGTACCCCAAAAAGGAAAGGAAATACCATCCCCCGGGAAATTAGAGGCCACTAAAAGCGTTCGAAAGGGCTGGGGCTGAATGGGAATCAAGTCTTGCGTCGTTCCTGGTCGGGGGGCTCGGACATTTCTGAAAAGGGAAAAGGGAACAGTCTATCAGGAATCTTTGAGGGGTCGAAGGCCATTCTTGGTAATGCCTTCACCCTCCCTCCCAACCCTGAGAAAATGCCCCCTAAGCCCTCCTACAGATGACTGCAGTCCGACGGGGGAAGGGGAGGGGATCATCTAAATCAGTTTGGGGGTTTGTGAACGTTGGGTGGTTTTTTTAACAGTTGTCCAGTGGACCCCCCAACGTTTTGCTTGGAGCAGCGAGTCGCAGTGCCTGTGCCCGGGCCCCCCCCTCACGAGGGAAAACCTCCTACCCAACAGAGGTTTGGTGGCGATTTCCAAGCTGAAGAGTGGGAAAACTGCAGGGATATTGGGAATCCCCGCTGAACGCTAAAAGGGTGGGGGTGAACCTTGGCTCGGGCCCGCATACAGTCCTGACTGCCATTGGGGAGTCTGGACCATTCCCCCTACCGGAGGGGGGTGGGGCTCCCCTCTGGAAGGGGAAAGGGGATCGATGGGGGCTGTAGCAAAATACCGTGGATTACACTGTCAGCTTTTAAAGGGAAGGTTCTCCCCCATTCTTCGAAACGAATCCCCAACCCCCCTACTGAGGCACCAAGACCAGAGCAGTCTGGATTTATCCCGGGGAAATCCCAAAACCGTATACTGCGCTTTGGGGTAAAAGTTTGGGAAAGCCCATGAGTTTGGTCGTGGGTTGCTCGCAGCCTACATCGCCTCAAAAAGGGGTTTGACCGGGCATCGGGGGAATCGCTATGGGAGATCCTGAGGCTCGAGGAAATTCCGACACAGATTATGGCCTGAAGCAAACCTCTAACTGGTACTAAAATGCTGTAAAAGTGGGTGGGGTATGTCAAAATTTTTCCCTTTTCAGGGTGAGGCAAGGCTGGTCCCTTCCCCCACTTTTTTAACACTTGTATGGATGGATAATGGGCAAGACTACCAAAGTCAGGCCGACAACACTAGGGAAAAATTAAGGTCTCGGACCTTGCTTTTCCCCGATGTTGCTATCCTATCTGAGTCCTTGAGTCACTTGTGGGGGCTCTTGAGCATTTAGCATTGAGGCGAACCCCTAGCCTAGAGGGCTCCTGGACCAAGACCAAAAATTCAGGGTTTTGGGGGGGGTGTTAGGGAAAACCTTTCAGTCGATCCATGCTTGCGGCAGGACGTTTAAAATCACAGAAAGTTTTTCAACCTTGGGAGCGTAGTCCATATCTCTGTTTTTAGACCCGGAAGTCGTAGAACGGATTGGGCTGGCAACGGGGGCCTGAACTCGATAACAAAACGTTTGGGGATGTCGGGACCTATGCAAAACCCAAGCTAGGTCTTCAAGGCCTTTATACTTCATTTTTTTCTTATGGAAGCGAAAAACCGGGCTATCCAGTGCCTTGGAGTCTCGCCTTATGCCTTTTTTTAACAAACCCTTTGGCGGGTCAGGGGGACAATTGGCAGGACCCCGTGCCAACCGGCGGGGTTACACCGTGAGACTGCAGACCTGTTATTTTCATAATTCCGGGATCGCCAACTCAGGCTATATGGCCACCTAGCTCGCCTCCCTATGGACGACCCTGCCCATCAGGTTGTCTCTCTGCGAGAAACCTGGTGGAGGAGACCTGTGGGACGTCCTAGGAGATCATGGTTTGGGGCAGCTCGACGAGACCTGTCGCGAGGAATTAGAGATGGGCCGTGTGCCTGGCTGGAGACTCGCCTCGAGGGATCCTCGTGGCTGGAAGCGAAGGGTGGATGCGGCCATGCGCCCCCGTCGGCGTTAGCCCCTTGATGATGATGATGAATGTTTTTTTAGTTGAAAAGTTCCGTTTTAAGTTATATGTGTATTTAAGTATAGCTTTAAGATGGTTTTCTTAGTTTAAGGTTTTACTTTTAAGTCATTTAGTTTTTAAGTTCATTTCATTTAGTTTAAAGCCTTTTCGAGTTTTGGTTTTAAGCTTTAGGTTTGTTTATTTTGCAGTTTGATTTTATTATTATTTTTTTTTAGGTCATGGTCACTCGTCTTATATATTCCTAAGATTGCAGTCATGTACTTGTCTGCTGTCTCTTGTAAAGGATGGATATACTAATCCTCTCCCTTCAGATAAATTTTTGTGCTCTAAACTTCAAGTCTGTTGCAGTTCCCTCGAGTTTCCCTCGACCTGAGCGCCCAACACAGTCAGCTCCTTCCCCTGACGTCAAGGTGGGCACACGCCCGATGACCCGGAAGTTTGGCTAAGGAGGCCTTCCCTGTCCCGCCACCTGTTGGGGCCTCTCGCTCAGTTGTGCTGGCCGCTCGGTGGGCAAAGGGAGTTGTAGTGGACGCGATGTATCCCTGCTAAAGTCGCGAGAGCTCAGACTCCGGACAGTTCGTAAAATGTCCCTCCAACCTGAGAATAAGTCGTCAATGCTGAAAAGTTGAAGCCCTTGGTGTTCACAGTAATAAGTACCTTCCCACTCCTGATGAGCCATATGCCTCCAAACTGAGCACAAGCGAGGAAGAGGGAGGGCAAACTTCCTTGCTCAGGCCATCAAATCTCTAATAGAGTGGGCTAGAAGAGAGGAAGGAATTGAAAACAAAAAAACCGTTCATCCCCACCTCTGCCGCTGACCGGGGAGTGGGGAGAAACCGCTTATCCCAGCCGCGTAAAAGGACGTAGGGAAGGGAAGAGGAGAAAATGAACTCCAATCTCTGTAACTGGGAAAAAAAAGCGGAATACAATAAAAGAGAAAAGAAACAAAACCCTTTAAAGAGGGTACAGGGAAGAAAAAAATGGCATTCCTTGTGTAAGGAAACCAACAGAGAAGGAAGACATTTAACTTTACTCTTTCCCGGTGAAACAAAAACTGTCTGAAACCCTTCCAGGCAATGCAGGGGAAAGCAGCTGTTAAGGGCAGGTTGTCTATTAGCATTTCTTTATCGCAGCATTTCGTATTTTTTTCGGTGTTATCATGTCCGCGAAAATGCCATGGGGTGTTTGTGGAAGGCCGAGGAAATACCTAGGAGAATTTGAAGAAGTATTGGTGCTTTAGATGGGGCACACTTTCCTATACCTTGACCCTCAATCTACAATGAGTATTATATAAACCATAAAGAACTACCAACATTTAGCTATATTCTTTCAACCATGAGCATTCATAGAGCTTTTGGTCTTCTGAAGTGCCAAAATTTCAAAAAAAAAAAAAAAAAAAAAAAAAAAAAAAAAAAAAACATATATATGAATAAGTGTAATATTCTTTTCAGCCGCTGTTGCAAAATCTCTCTTATCTTTTACTCTGATCTTTTCTGCTTACCTTTTTTCTCTTTGCTGCTGATGAGTGATAAAAGAACTCATTGTAGATGTATGTTCCAGAAAATTTCTTA
>NW_023645154.1:0-8286 GCF_015228065.2 Penaeus monodon | reverse complement strand
TTATTATTATTATTATTATTATTATTATTATTAATTATTTAAATTATTAGTATTTTTATATTATTTATTTATATAACATATAATTAAGTATTAGTATATAATAATATCTATGTTATAATATTATTATATTAATTATGTAGTATATAATAATATATATGTACTGGTATAATTGAAAATAATTATTATAAATATATACAGTATAATTGTACTAGTAGATAATTAAAATAATTATTATAAATATTATTATTATTATGTAATTTTAAAATTAATTATGTGTAATAAGTATATTGCATATATAAAAATTACAATTAATATTGTATAATATTGCAAAAATATATATAATTCAATAATTATAATATGATATTATGTATAATGATGAAAATTTAATGATAATCAATAATGATGATAATATAAATTGATGATAATAGGATGTAATAATAATAAAAGATAAGAATAATAATAAAGGATTGTAAAAATGAAAATATAGAAATACTTCTGAACGAAGCAAAAAGTTTGATAATTTTGAGAAGATATAAGAAATAATTCAATATCAAATTGGAATATGGGTAATATGATAAATTAGAATGAAAATGAACTTTAATTTTAAATTTTGGATTATAGATTTGTAATTAATATTATTAAAATTTATTATTATTACATTATTTATTATATTATTATTATATTATTATTATTATTTTATTATTATTTATTATTATTATTATATTAAATTATCTATTATTATATTATAAAATTATTATATGTATAATAATTATATAATTATTATATAAATGTTAATATATTTATTAAAAATTTATTATATTATTATATTTTCAGTTATATATTTTTGGGATAGATATATAAAATATTTTTAATAATCTATTAATTGCAATAATATTGATAATAATTGAATAATGATGATAATGAATAATGATAAATATAATGATGATAATGATGAAGATAATATGATAATAATTGATAATATGATAATGATGATGATAAAAGAGGAAATGATGCATATAATATAAAAAAGGTATAAGAAAAACATTCAAAAAGTGAAAAAGCGCAAAATTAGAAAATAGGCTTTTGAAATAATATCCAAAATGACGTTTTCGATTTCTTTGGTATTTCGCAATTATTAGGGTAATAATGATTAATTACAATTTATTAAATCATAACAATAATGATGATAAAAGTAGAATAAAGAGAATTTGGTAACATTGAAATTATTAAAATTATTATTATATTTATTATTATTATTATTATATTATTATATTATTATTATTATTATTATATATTATTACTATTATTTAATTATTATATTATTTTATGATAGTATAATTGCAAAAATAATATATAAAAATAAATAATAATTAAGTAATTATATATATAATTAAGATAATTGTATAAATATTATTATAAAATGTTATATATATTATTGTTATTAACTATTATATGTTGATAGTATTATTGCAAAATATATATATATATCCAATAAATTGCAATAATAATGATAACAATTGCAATAATGATGATAATAATTTGCAATACTGGATGATAATGTATGATAATGATGATAAGAGATAATGATGATGATAACGATAATAATGATGATCCATGAAACGAATTATGATAATAAGAGGAATTTGTGTCCATATATCATATAAAAAAGGTATAGAAAAACATTCCCAAAAAGTCCGAAAAAGCGGGCAAAATCTAGCGGAGAGAAATCATAGCCTTTTGAGAGTATACTCCAAATGACGTTTTTTCGATTTCCTTTGGTGATTTCGGCCAAATTATTAGGGGTAATAAATGATAATAATTCCAGAATTGTATTAATCATAACAATAATGAATATAAAATTGAGTCAATAAGAATTTTGGTAACATTTGAATATTATTAAAATTAATTATTATTCTAATTATATTATTATTAATTATTATTATTATTATTCTTATATGATTATTATTATTATTATTATTATTATTACTATTATCCTATTATTAGTATTTATTGCCAAAAAATCTATTATATCTGTAATACTACAATACTAAAATACGTATAGTATAATAAGGTATAATAATGCTAGTGGTTATAATATTGTTATTAGTATTATTTATTGTTATTATTATCATTTTATTATTTGTACTGGTAGTATCATTGCAAAAATAATTATATACATAATATCAGTAATAACGATACTAATTAAGATAATGCTATAAATAATATTATAAAATCGTTATTATGGTTTATTATTATTGTTATTACTATTATTATTGTTGTGGTTATTCGTATTATTGCAAAAATATATACTAAACTCAATAATTGCATAATAATGATACAATTGCAATAATGATGATAATAATTTGCAATAATGATGTAACTGAATGATGAAATGATGATAATGATGTAATGGATGATTAATACTATAATAATGATGATACTCATGATAACGATGATGATAATAGAGAGAATTGTGTCCTATCCTAATATAAAAAGGTATAAGCAAAAACATTCCCAAAGTCGAAAAAGAGGCAAAATCTAGCGAAATCTAGCCTTTTGAGAGTAATACTCCAAAATGACGTTTTTTTCGATTTCTTGGTGTTTCGGCATTATAGAGTAAGAATGATCCTAATTACCCAGAATTGTATTAATCATACATAATGATGATAAAATGAGAAATAGAAGAAATTTTGTAACATTTGAATATTATTAAAATTATTATTATTATCATTATTATTATTATTATTATTATTATTATTATTATTATTATTATTATTATTATTATTATTATTATTATTATATTATTATTACTATTATATTAATTATTAGTATTATTGCCAAAAATCTATTATATCTGTATAATTAACAATAATATATAATGAAGTCTAAGTATAATAATCATAATGCTAGTGGTTATAATATTGTTTTAGTCATTATTATTATCATTATTATTATTTATACTGCAGTAAATAATTGCAAAATAAGTTATTATAACATAATAATTACAGTAATAACGATCTAATTAAGATACTGCTTAAATAATTATTATAAAATCGTTATTATTGTTATTTATTATTGTTATTACTATTATTATTTGTTTGTGGTTATTATATTATTGCAAAAATATATACTATAACTCCAATATTTTGCATAATAATGATAACAATTGCAATATGATGATATAATTGCAAACTGATGATAATGATGATGATAATGATGATAATGATGATAATATGATGAAACGATAATAATGAATGATAATCATGATACGACTGATGATGCAAGAGGATTGTGTCCAATATATATAGAAAAAGGTATAAGAAAAACATTCCCAAAGTTCGAAAAAGCGGCAAATCTATGCGAATATAGCCTTTTGAGAGTATACTCCAAATGACGTTTTTTTTCGATTTCTTTGGTGATTTCGTCGGCAATTATAGGGTAATAATGATATAATTACCGGAATTGTATTTAAATCCTAACAATAATGATGATAAAGTGAGAATAAAGAGAATTTTGGTAACATTTTGAATATTTTAAATTATTATTATTAATTATTATTATTATTTTATTAATGATTATTATTATTATTATTATTATTATTATGTATTATTATTTATTACTATTATTATTAATTATTAGTATTATTGCAAAAAATCTATTATTTCTGTAATAGATACCAGTAATAATAATAAGTATATAGTAATAATATATAATGCTAGTGGGTTGTATAATATTGTTATTAGTATTATTATGTTATTATTATCATTTTAATTATTTTGTACTGTAGTAGATTGCAAAAATAATATTATCACAGTAATAATTACGTAATAACGATACTAATTAAGATATGCTATAATAATTATTATAAAATCGTTATTATTGTTATTAATTTTTTATTACATTATTATTGTTTGTTATTGTATTTTGCAAAAATTATACTATACTCCAAAAAATTTGCAATAATAATGATAACAATTGCACTAATGATGATAATAATTGCAATATATGTAATATGATGATAAGATATAATGATGTTTAATGAGATGAATAACGATAAAAATTTGATGAAAAATCATGATACCGAATGATTTTAATAAAGGAATTGTGTCCATATATAATATAAAAAAGGTATAAGAAAACATTCCCAAAAGTCGAAAAAGCGGCAAAATCTAGCGAAATATAGCCTTTTAAAGATATACTCCAAAATGACGTTTTTCGATTTCTTTGGTGATTTCGGCAATTATTAGGGTAATAAGATAAAAATACCAGAATTGTAATTAATCATAACAAAAATGATGATAAAAGTGAAAATAAAGAGAATATTTGGTAACATTTGAATATTATTAAAATTATTTTTTATGATTATTATATATTATTATTATTATATATATAATATTATATTATAAAATTATTATTAATATTATTAATATTTATATTTTATTATTTATTAATTATTATATCTATTATTATATTTGTATAGGTATATTAATAAATAATTATTATAATTAGTAATAATTATATACATATAATTAATAATCTATAATAATTATATAAATCTAATTATATTATTATTATAATTGTTATAATTTATTATTGTGTTATTATATTATTAAAAATATATATAAATCCATATTGCATATATATATAATTAAATGATATTCATAATTGAATATATGAATAATGATAAATGATATAATGATTATAATGATGATGATAAATATAATGATGATTATATGATGAAACGATGATAATATAAATTGATCCATATATAATAAAAGGATATAGAATATAATTCACAAAGTAAAAAGGCAAAATCTCGAAAATGAAACTTTGCAATATACTCCAAAAGGACGTTTTTTCGAAATTCTTTTGGTGATTTCGATGGTATTTGGTTAATATATAATATTTACCAGAATTGTATTAATCATAAAAATATGATGATAAAAGTGAGAATAAAGAAATTTTGGTAAATTTGAATAATTATTAAATTATTATTATTTATTATTATTATTATTATTATTATTATTATTATTATTATTATTATTATTATTATTATTATATTATTATTATTATTATTATTATTATTATTATTAGTATTATTGCCAAAAAATCTATTTATCTGTATATAACAAATAATAATAGTATAATATAATAATAATAATGCTAGTGTATAATAATGTTATTAGTATTATTATTGTTATTATTATCATTATTATTATTTTACTGTAGTATAATTGAAGAATAATTATTAAAATAATATTACAGTAAAAATACTAATTAAATGCTATATAATTAATTATATAAAATCGTTATTATTGTTATTATTATTGTTTTATATTATTATTTTTGTTGTTATTATTATTATTGCAAAAATATATAATATAACTCCAATAATTGCAATAATAATGATAACAATTGCAATAATGATGATAATAATTGCAATAATGATGATAATGATGATGATAATGATGATAATGATGATAATGATGAATGATAACGATAATAATGATGATAATCATGATAACGATGATGATAATAAGAGGAATTGTGTCCATATATATATAAAAAGGTATAAGAAAAACATTCCCAAAGTCGAAAAAGCGGCAAAATCTAGCGAATATAGCCTTTTGAGAGTATACTCCAAAATGACGTTTTTTCGATTTCTTTGGTGATTTCGGCAATTATTAGGGTAATAATGATAATCATTACCAGATTTGTATTACTCATAACAATAATGGATGATAAAAGTGAAATAAGAGTGAATTTTGGTAACATTGAATAATACATTAAAATTATTTATTATTTGATCATTATTTATTATTATATTATTATTATTATTCTTATTAGTATTATTGATTATTACATTATTAGTATTATTATTATTATTATTACTATTATCTTAATTATTAGTATTGATTGCCTAAAAAATCATTTATATCTGTATAATAACAATAATAATAATAAGTATAACTATATAATAATATGCTAGTGGTTATAATATTGTTTATTATAAAATTATTATTGTATTATTATCATTTTATTATTTGTACTTGGTAGTATATTGCAAAAATTTAATTATAACAGTTATATTCATGTAATAACGATACTATATTAGATAATGCTATAAATAATTATTATAAAATCGTTATTTATTGTTATTCTATTGTTTATTACTATATTATTGTTGTGGTTATTGTAGTATTATTGCAAAAATTATATACTATAACTCCAATAATTGCAATAATATGATAACAATTGCATAATTGATGATAATAATTTTGCAACATAAGGATGATAATGACGATGATATGATTAAGATGATAATGATGATGAAACGATAATAATGCTGATAATCATGATAACGATGATGATAATAGAGGAATTGTGTCCATATATACTCTAAAAAGGTATAAGAAAAACAATTCCAAAAGTCGAAAAAGCGACAAAATCTAAGTAAATATAGCCTTTTGAGAGTATACCTCCAAAATCGACGTTTTTTTTCGATTTCTTTTGGTGATTTCGGCAATTTTTAGGGTAATAATGTATAATAATTACCAGAATTGTTTTAATCATAACAATAATGCATGATAAAAGTGAAATAAAGAATTGTAAATTATTTATTAAAATTATTAGTATTTCGAATTATTATAATTATTATAATATTAAATTATTATTATTATATATATATATATTAATTATAAATTATTTACATTTTTTAATATTAATTGCCAAAAAATTCTTATAATTGTAATAATAACAATTATAATATAAGTATAAGTATAATATAATATTATGTTATAATTATGTTATTGATTATTATTGTTTATTATCATATTATTATTGTACATGGTAGTATAATTGCAAAAAAATAATATTATAACAGTAATAATAATAATACGCTATTAAGATAATGTTATAATATTTATTTAAATCTTATTTTGTTATTATTTGTACTTTATATTAATATTGTTTATGTATTATTGCAAAAATATAATAACTCAATAATTGCAATAATAATGATAAAAATTTCATATGATGATAATAATTGAATAATGATATATGATGTAATGATGATTAATGATGATAAATATGATGATAACGATAATAATTGAATAATACATGATGATAATAATAAGAGTAATTTGCAATAATATATAAAAAAGGTATAAAAAACATTCCCAAAAGTCGAAAAGCGCAAAATTTGAATATAGCTTGAGTATCCAAAATGACGTTTTTCGATTCTTTTGATTCGCAATTTAGGTAATAAGAAATAATTACCAGAATTGTATTAATTAACAAAGATAAAAAGTGGAATAAGAGAATTTTGAAATTAAATTATTAAATTATTATTATTTCATTGATTATTTTTAATTATTATATATTATATTATTATAATTTATATTAATTATATATTATTTAAATTTATAGATTAGCCAAAAAATTTATTATATCTGTAATAAAATAATAATAATAAGTATAAGTATAATAATAATAATGCTATGTTTAATATTGTTATTAGATTATTATTTTATTATATCATTATTATTATTTGTATGTAGTATAATTCAAAAATAATTATTACAAAATTAATTAATATAACAACTAATAAGATAATGTTAAAAGTATATTATAAAATCTTGTTATTATTTTTTATTATTATTTATTATTGTTGTTTATAGTATTATTGCAAAATATACTATAACTCCAATAATTGCAATATAATGTAAAATTGCAATAATGATGATATAATTGCAATAATGATTAAATGATGATATATATATTGATGTAATGATGATGTAACGATAATAATGATGTAATTATAAACGATGATGATAATAGAGGATTGTGTCAATATAATAAAAAAGGTATAAGAAAAAATCCAAAAAGTCGAAAAAGCGGCAAATCTAGCGAAATAGCTTTGAGAGTATCAAAATGACGTTTTTTGTGATTTCTTGGTGATTCGGCAATTATTGGTAAATGATAATAATACCAGATTTATAATCTAACAATAATGATGATAAAAGTGAGATAAAGAGAAATTTCGAAAATTGAAATTATTAAAATTTATCTATATATCATTATTTATTATTATTATATATTATGATTATTATTATTATATTATTTTATTTTTATTATTATTAATAATATATATATTCCAAAAATTATTATATCATTAAATAAATATAAAAGAAATAGAATTTAATTTGTATAATTAAATTATTTTATTTTATTTTATTATTTATTTATATTAAATATTATTATATAATTATATAAATATATATTAAT
>NW_023645153.1:0-36715 GCF_015228065.2 Penaeus monodon | reverse complement strand
AATAAAATAATAAAACAACAACAGCAAAAACAAAAAACAATAACAATAATAATAATAATAAAAATAATAATAATAAAAAATTTTAAAATAAAATAATAATAATTATAATAATAATAATAATAATAACAACAAAAACAACAACAATAAAAAAAAAAATAATAAAATGTGTTTGTAATGATAATAATAATAACAATAAAGATATTGATAATGATAATGAAATGATAATGAAAATAAAAAATAATAATAATATAAAAAAAATAATAATAATAATAAAATAATAAAATAATAAAAATAATAATGACAATAAGATAATGATAACATCATCAAAACAATAATAAAAGAAATTAAAATAAGATAAGAGTAAAATGATGATGATGATGTGATGATGATGATGATTTGATGATGAAAACGTAAAAAACAATAATGACGATAATGTTTAATGAAAATAATAAGGTTTAAAGTAACTTAATATAGCAGAATAAAAAAAAATGATCGAAAAGTAAATATCGCTCCAATTGGGAAATTTTATTACTCTTTTTTAAAAAAAAATCTTATAGATTTGAAGTTTTTCTCGACAGGGTCAAGCATTAATCGCAATATTTAATTGCTACAAAAGCCCAGGGGTTTACGGTGAAACTGGAAAATTCCCCATAAAAAAAGAGTGTGCGGTTTTCCCCTGTCCTGTCTCTTTTTTTAAAATCGGCAGAGAGACCCAAAAAGTCGCAAATATCACCAATGATAGTCAGACGCTCAAAACTATACTTACTCGGCTAAAACTAGACCCCAAATTTAAAATGGTCAGAGACGAAATTTTCCCGTAAAACTGCGCCCACCTTACTGCATAAATGGCAATCGATAGACACGACCTTGACTAAAAGCGATAAGAGGGTGCCTTTCTGAAAAAACCCCAAAAATAACATTTTTATGTTTTCTTGGACGGGGAAGAAAACATACTATTAAAAAGAAATAAGGAAAACGAAATGCAATGGGTGATGTAATACATTTAGAGGGAAAAATTTTTTGAGATATATTAGAGATTTTTAAGCAATGGTTCTGTGTATGCGGACTGATTACTAATTTATCTGATAATACATATCCGTGTTTCTCCCCGTGTTATTTTGAAAATTTTCCCCTGTTTCTTTTTAATTTAGTTAAGAACTACATACATATTGTGATAAAAGACCCCTTCTTTTATTGATTTGTACTTTTGAATTTTATATTCTCATTTTTCTTATGATTTTTTGTTAAAACAGATCTTGTAAAACGGCTGTTTTAGATACCGTGGACATATTACGAAATAGTAAAAAATTGGGACAGTTATTGCAAAAAACGTAGGGGGAAAAAAATGATTTAACTATGAAGTCGTGATGTGTTATAATGAAATAAAACGAAGAATAACAAAAGAGTAGCTGTTTTTTAAATCGAAGATATTAATGATGATACTGTCTTAGTAGTAGCGGACTACATGACAGTCACTATGTATAAATGAAATAATAACGTAATAACAATTATGTAAATATTGATATACTTCGACCTCTTTTCTTACTGCTATACTATAAAAATAGAACGATCAAATACCCCTATAGTAATAACTATCAGCAGCATGTAGGTGGAATGTTGTCAAGATTACAAGAACCAGTTTTAAAAATAGGGTAGTGAGGGGGTTATCGTTTTTGTCCCCCTTTTAATCCCTTTTTTAATGAATCGGGGTGACGGCACAGTAGCAAAATAAACGATGCCCTTGGGGGGCTAGAAAGGATTAGCCCTCGGGAAAAAAATTTTAAAGGGACCTGATGTTGGTCCTTGCATTTTCCAAAAAATATGTACTTCCAGGGGCACATTGCCCAGAACGCTTCAACAAAGACGTCATACCCCGGGGCGGCCTGAATGATTGGGTTTTTTGTCGTCCATGTGTTTCTAGAAATAAATTCCTATTTAAAGCTTTCATGGGGGTGTTACCAACTTCATTATCTTTTGGGGACAGTAAGAAAAAATGTTTTTCCCATAAATAATTTATGAATTGATGAAAAGTTTTCGTTTTTTTTAAGGCTTTGATAGGGTAAAGTATTTAGAATCCATATTTTTCTGTCTGTGTTAGAAGGGAAATAAATAAATTTGGAAATAAAACGGGGAAACAGTTGTAATGGTTATTCTAAATAGTGAAGTGGTAACTATATTAAAATTTAAAAATATCTGATGATCTTGGTTAAAATTTTGTGAAATATTTATTAATCATTCAAAATTCGGTTTGGTAAAGTTTTAAATTTATTTTAAAGCACCCAGGAAAATAGTTGTTCACTGTTTGATAGTTAAACGTGTTTTAAAGGAAAATTTTCGTCGAGGTTTTAAACATTTCCCAAAATTTATTCGCAGAAGGGGGCCCACTTCTTCTAATTATAAATGGGGAAATGATGTAAGGGAAGGTTAATCGGTTGCCCTCGAGTATTACAACCCACACACACCACACACACACACACACACACACACACCCAAAACAACACACACAACACACACACCACACAACCAACGCACACACACACACACACACACACACACACCACACACCACACAACACACACACACAACAAACCCCCACCACACCACAAACCCCTATTATATATATAAAATATAATAATATATATATATATATATATATGTGTGGTGTGTGTGTGTGTGTGTGTGGGGTTTGTGTGTGTGGTGTGTATCTATTATCTATCTATTCTCTCTCTTCTCTCTCTCTCTCTCTCTCTTCTTATATATATATATATATAAAATATATATATATATATATATTTATATATACATATACTATACACACACACACACACACAAAAACCACAAACACACACCAACCACAAACACACAAAACACCACACACCACACACACACACACACACACACACACACACACACACATATTTTAAATATATAATATTTATATTATAAAAATTATATATATAAAATTATATATATGTGGTGTGTGTGTGTGTTGTGGTGTGTGTGTTTTTTGTGTGTTGTGTGTGGGTGTGTGTGTATGAAAAAATATATATATATAATAATAATATATAATATATATAATATATAATATAAAAAAAGAGAGAGAGAGAAAAGAGAGAGAGAGAGAGAGAGAGAGAAAGTGAGAAAGAGAGAGGAGAGAGAGGGAGAGAGAGAGGAGGGGGTGCTTTACCAAGCCACAGTCTGCAGATGCTAGTACAAAATAGCTTAAAGTTTAAAAATATCAAGCACATTTTAAAAAAAAAAAAAACAGCTGCGGGAATCTTCACATGACCCCTGGACATTATCTTTCCAATCCTCATATCCCGAGAGGAAAAAACTACGCCTTTCGTGACAATTCTTATGTTAATTTCTAGCCTTTTTAAAAGTCGGTGGTTTTAGTTTTACACGAATTTTTTTTTGCTGAAAAAAAAGTTTTTAAAAAAAGTTTTACAGCATTTTTTGACCAAAATTAATTGATTCCCCCGCGTGGCGAAAATTTCATTGCAGTAAGTTTGTGAAATTTAACTTTGGGGAAACTTTGATAAAGAGCGTAAATGAAAATATGTGTTTGCTCTCTACTTATTTTTCCATGTTTCTATTTCTATTACCTACTTTCCTATTGTTATCATTATCTATATAATATGATATGGTGGAAGGTATAAATAAACACCCAGAGGCATTTTTCTGCATTCGCGTTTTACTTTTAAGTCACAAATGGTGTAAATAAAAAAACGCTGGGAATGACTTAACGTGAGCAGCAGATAATTCTGAAAATCAATAACCCCCGGGGGCCATTTGCCATCAATCATTTTGCAATGGGCTTTGGTGATGAAAAGGGGTGCATTAAAAAAGGGTTGTACTGTGATGTTTTTTTTGATAGCAGTGATACTAATGATGACTTAAAAATCAATAGCATAAACGCACCCGCAGCAATAGCAGTAGTAGTTACTGTTTTGATTAACAACAAAATAAGATAATAACCTCATCATTTGAAAAAAAATAAAAAGCAAAATTGTTTTTATATGATGATGAAAGAAAAATGATAACAGTAATAATCTGAAAATAAGAACAATAACGATAGAAACCAACAACCGTCATAGAATGATAACTAATCCCTGGTTCCGGGTATTTTTTCTAAGCTGGGCGGTATGTGCGCACACTAAATAAAGTTAGTACAAAGGATAAAGGTTTTTGGGATTCTTTTCTTTGAAATGGATAATTACTAAGATATAAGTTTAAAGATAAATATTTATTACACACCTGGGCTGTTCTTTTTGGGATGTAATGTGTTTATTGGAAATAGGTACTTGGAAAAAGAGTTCCTAGCAAAAGACGAGAGAATTGCGCGAATTGCCAGAGCCTATTTATTTCTTCCCAGGAACAAATTAAAGGAAATAATTAATGAAATTCAATTTAATTTTTTATAGTTTTGTGGGGGGCTTTTTCATCTGATATATCTGGGTTTCCCTTAATTGATTATCTGCATTTTTTTACCTGGTGGCAGGGCGGAAACTGACCGCGTGAAGTTTGGGAAACTTGGGGAAAAAAAAAAATGACAAAATTAGGGGGGAGGGGGCTGAATATATAGATGTTAAAAAAGGGGAAATCATTTTTTTTTTGGCGTTTTTTTGTTTTATTACGGGGGGTGACGTTAATAATCATTATTTTTGGGTATCCGTTCCCCCCTGGTGGGGAAAAACTCGAGTGAGACCGGCAGCCTGATTTTTTTGAATTTTGAATAGATATTTTCGCTCCAAATTTTCCCGGGGGAAGGGGCTTGGGTTTAAAGTAGTCTCCATTGTTGAGCGCGTTGCCGGTGAAATTTCGAGTTTTGAACTGTTAGGGATACAAGTGGGTATTTTTTGTTTTCCCTGCACGAGTTTTTGGGAAATTTTAATTTCATTTGCTGTTTCTTGTGTACAAATGAAATACAATATTTTTATGGGTTTTGGGAATCTGAAGTTGTAGTTTTTGCCAAAGCATGACAAGGGGTTTTGAAAATTAAAAAGACGTTTTTTTAGTTTAGTTTTTCCTTTATTAGAGGTGAGCGCTGCGTTTTTTACTTTTATAAGAGTATCTTTTCTTATGCTATAATATATCGTTGCAGCAAAAAATGTTTATTCATAAAAAAACCCCGAACTGAAAAGGTTTCGCATCTAAAAACTTTAAACCCAGGGAAAATGTTAAATGACTTTGCAGAAAATTTATCAACTAAATTTTTTCTTTGGATGATTTGGTATATAAAAATTTTTTGGTGGATATTTAATTTGGGTAGGTTTTTTTACTGAGAGGACGCACAGAAATAGATGAAAAAGGACGGTCAAAAAAAAATTAGGGCATTAGCAACCAGGACATTGCAGCAACCTCAATTTTCCGAGAAATGACAAAAAGTATTTCTGCAGTCCCCGCTCAGAGACTAAGCCAAACATCCTATACGGCCGTAAGGTAAGTTAAATCTTGCTGTAATGGATAGGGACACAAATTAAAATATGATATTTTGTATAAAACGATGACACGAGATAAAAAGTCGCCAGATGGAGGGAACAACTATTTTTTTTTTCTGTGATTTCCTTAGCAAAAAAAAAAATTAAGGACAATATAAAAGGGGTTAAAATTCAAAAGCATCCCCTAACCCCTACGAGATGGATTTCGATGGTTCCCGCAATCTCTACACCCCCCCCCACACTACAACCACACACACACAAACACACACAACACAACACACACAACACACAAAACACACAAAACAACACAACACACACACACACCCACACACACCACAAACACACACACACACAATAACACTCATACACACAACACCACAACACACACACACCACACACACACCACACAACACACACACACACCAACACCACACACAACACACACCACAGGGGGACTTAAGGGGGGGTAGGGGGGGGTTCACCCCCCCCAAATCTAAAAAAAACCTCTTTTTTCAGGGGAAAAATTTGTTCTGAGGGGAAATTTCTGGTATTTAAATTTTCTACCAAATACGATATGAAACTGGTGATGGCCATCCCGGGGTACTTATAAAAAGCTGTGAGCATTTTCTTTTTTGATTTTTAGGCAAAAAAACCCTACCCCCCCCCAATCATAAATGAAGTGACGCCCCCGCACCAAAAACAGCAAAGCACGCCCAAAAGCACGCACGCACGCCGCACGCACGCACGCCGCACGCCGCACGCACGCACGCACGCACCAAACAACACACACACACACCACACACAACACACACACACACACACCCCACACACACACACACACACAACCACACCACACACCAAAAATCAAATACACACAAAAAATATATTAAAAATAATATATATAATAGGAGAGAGAGAGGGAGGGGAGAGAGGGGGAGAGAGAGAAAAGAGAGAGAGAGAGAGAGAGAGAGGGAGAGGTAATGTTACCGAGAGCGGCAACCCCCCAGAGCTAAATTCAAATCAGATTTTTTTATCTTTCCTCTACCCCAAAGACTTGAGGATGCGGGGGAGCCGGGGGGGGAAGGGGGGGGGGAATGGAAGCACTGGATGCAATTTGGGAAACTGAGAGATCGAAGAAAGTGATTTATGAACGTTTAAAGTAGATTTTCGAAACCCCAACCAAACATTGCGACGAACGAAATAAACAAGCACAAAAGACGATTAAACGGATATTGAAAAATCTACGAGAGAGAGAAAAAAACGTCACCAACCCCAGGAATTCCCCCAACGTGCCACAGGAGAAACCCTTGGTGGGAAAAAAAACGGGCACGGCCGAGGAAATAAGAAACGTCAGGCAAGAGATTGTGAAATGAAAAAAAAAAATCAGGGAAAAGATTTCTGAATTGAAAAAAAATGAAATGGAGAACAAAAATGATCGGTTGACAGGGAAAATTGGGGTTCTGATGATGTTGTGTTTTTAGGATGTTGAAAATACAAAGAGGTCTCTGATATTATTAACGCACGACAAAAGTGAGCGGAGACGGGAAAATGTGCTTTGATGAGTTAGGATTTTAAAAATACGAATGGGGTTTTTTTGATATTTATTAGCACGTGCTTTTGATGATGTTAGGATGTTATGTTGAAAATACGAATGAGGTCTTGAATTATTTTTTTAGCACGGCGGACCATCTAAAAAACATGAGACAGGACCGTAAAAATGCGCTGACAAAGATGCAAGGAACGGCGATTGGGGGAATCACTCAGAAAATGCATCAGGTAGGATTATGGTATAGACAAAGCGGAAAGCGCGCAAACGATAAATGAAGAAGATAAACACAAATACTAATGCATACAAGAAATACAGACTAAAGAGTTTCATCAAACAGGAATTTGACCAATCAGTTAAACTTAGGGTGTGAGGGGGGACAAGAAAACAATTACTTTTTTTTCAGGGAAATTTTACGGGGTAAACCCTAGAATTAATGATTTGTTTACTATATTAAACAATAATTTTGACGTTATCGTATACAACCCTTCCATCACCCACTAAAAAAAAAAACCGCCCCAGAATTAGAGGCTAACCCCATACGAAAAAGGGAATAAAGGGCCATTGAATGCATGACCCCCATCCGCATAAGTTGGTGCAAAAAACAATGACAAAAATGGCAGATCAGATTTAATATTCTAACAGCCTTGGGTTTTCTTTGTACAGTATAGCAGGTGTAGAAATTTCAGACTGATCACGCCCAACTTCAGAATCACGGCACAATATGCGGGGGAGTTTTTAATGCTAGACTTATACATTTCGAGATAGTCAATCCCAATGAAAAGGCGAAGAGTTCCGAATTTTGGGAACAACAGATCTATGACAGTATAGGTACAGACAGGCAAATCAGGGGGGGGGGGGCAGGTAGATTATGAATGGGAAGGGATCTTGGCAGGGAAAAACGTCAGAAGATGCTGCAACAGAGCTAATCAGTGCCCATTTGCAAAAGTAACGAGATCGGTGATAATACTCAGTCCCCAAAAAAACAAATGGGTCAAAATTTCATCCCCCTTCCCTTGACCCCAAATTTTAAGTCAGTTCTTGACGGGTAAAAGATTCACAGTAAAAAGTTTTGAAAAATTTTTCCATAAAAATGACAACAGTGGCATGATTACTACAACATTGGGTCTGCCCAAAAAAAACCCTTTCAAAAACGAACTACAATGCCCCAAACAACCTAAGGGGGTCGGTGACCCTACATTTTAAAAAAACCCAAAAGCGAGTTAGGAGCTTTATATACTACAAGAGGATAAAACCCCGGAAACTTATTGAATTTTTTAAGGCTAACAAAACCTCGGGAATTAAAAACTCATTCAGAAAGAACACTTTAAACAGTCCTACAAAGCATAACAAAAACACCTCAATGTCGGGGTCTGGAAAAAAATTAATAAATTTTCAGGCAAACCAACTAACACCCCGCGTTCCATAGCCTCTTGCACAAGAGAATGCCCTGTCAAGGGCGGAGGTCCAAATTGAGCCATTTTCCCACAAAATATTCAGGAACCTTATAAATCTAAAATAGCACGCAAATTGCATGAGATGGGGTCTATATGACCCTAGATTTTGCTGAGACACTGATGGGAACGAACAGCATGATAAAAGGAAAAGGTCCGCCCAGGTGAGGATGGAATTCCTAAGTGTCCTCCCCCTATAGCTCAGGTACCTGGTAACCCCCTTTGCACCTATCAGGTTAAGTTGTAAAAAGGGTTTTCTGTCGGGCCCCCGGAAAGATCTAATCTCCCTATCGAAAAAAAACACTGAAAATACGCCCAAATTTTCTTTAAACCTCTGGTATGCAAAGTTCTAGAAAGGAAAATTTTTAAACAAACTCGGTACGGGTTTACAAGGTAAATTATTCACAGATGTACGGATTTTTATTGGGACGTAGCCCACAAACATTGCTTTGCAGAGTACTTTTCACATTTTAAAACCCAGGGAAGCACACGTTTTTTTTGCCCTTAAGTCAGTTTTGAATTGAAACAGAGATTTATCCTAGAACTTTAGTAAGCTTTGGCACGGGGTAAGAATTTTGAACTGGATTAGAATTATCTCTCGAACAGATCTGCAAGTGTCCGTTAGGGGAGTGAGATTTCCACTTCACAGTCTTTTGAATTGGGGGAGCCACGGGGAGGATTCTCAGCCCTATGGTTCATGTCCCCATGACAAACTGGTGGCAGATATATTTTGGGGGTGGTGAATCCATCATATGCTATGTGATGACATATGCGTCAAGCCAAACAAAGTGAGGATGCAAATAATCTCGACAGAATCCAGCAAAGGGGTCATGAGTGTGGATTTGTATTTCCGCTGAGAAAACAATGCTCTAAACCCGTGTATCATACCCCCACCCCCTTTTGCACAGGTACCCGGAGCTTGAATTGCCACAAGTATAAATATCTCGGGGTGAATGTAAATGATGCAGCCTGGTCCTCCCAAAGAAGGACTCTGGAGAGATAAACCTTTGAAAGTTTTGTCGGAAGAGAACAGGCTCAAGTAAGTCGCTAGACTGTTTACTTGGCTTTTTTAAGGGCGTTGTAGCTACCTGCACTGCACTTTTTGCAGTGTAAGGAATCAGAATAGTAGTTTTTAGGTAGTGCAAAATAAACTATGAGGATTATCCCAGTGCCCTGAGAACAGCAAGGATAGAAACATGGACAGAATTAAACTTTTAACCCATTTTTGAAGAATAAATTTTTCCACCATATTTTGGGGAAAGCTCTGAGGGGCCCTCGTACTCTCAGATTTCCAAAAACAACTGCGCATAAATCAGCAAGTAGACGTGAGAATCACACACAGCGGCCCTCTGATTCACAAAAACTCCCTGAACATTATAAAACTCAAGTTCCAATTTGTAAAAACCAAAAAGGTCGATCCCTTCCACCAGGAAAAATCAAAATTGATCGTGCACCTTAAAAGGCTACCCCAAAAAAAAAAAGGGGGCATAAATGGTGTTTAAACAAATTTCGCTAGCAACGGTAACGGGAAAACAGGAACTATGGGTGAGATGCATAGAGGGTCGCCCACGGATCCGACAGTCTGGAACAAAGCTGGTTGGCTTGCGCTGATACAAAAAAGGTTTCTACAAAATCAAGTTAATTGAGAATACAAACGGGCCAGCACTACACAAAAGGAGCTGGCAGGTATCTCCTGAACGGAAAATTTTTAATGTCTGGGGGGCTGGATAGTTTCGGACTCTAAAATGCTCTTCGGACGCTAAATTTTTTCAAAACAGGTGGCGATGAAGAAAATTTAGTTGCATTTAAGCATAACGTAACCTATGCAAAAAGGGTAATTTCAAAATTCGTTTTTAGGTACCATCTCATTTTGGGATACCAAGCACGACCACGTGACAAATTTGGGGAAAGAAACCTGCAGCAAGGATATTGGACATAGATTTGGATACCTCTTGCAGGGTGACATTATTGAAAAATTATAAAGGGAAAAATAGTAGATTGATAACATCAAAGGCCGAAAGCTTTTCCATAAGGCATAGATCAGTATGAGAGGCAAGCTTCCCATGGGGGGCACTGAAATCAAACCGCAGTGGGCGTGGTTTTGCCAGAAAGTTTAGGTTACAGAATGACGGGAAAAATGCAGGGGCAAGAATGAGAGAAATTGAGTAGAGGTAAACGAAGAAAACAAACGAACGCTTGGGCACTATATTCGGAATTATGTGATACAGCCCTTTTAGAACTAGTGAATATTTTATTTTATCTGATGCTTGGAAGATTACTCGTACTATACCCTAAATTTATATGTTTAATCCGTAAGCAAATTAACCAGTGGCAAAAGCAAAGTAAATAATAATTTTTTTAGATGTTGATTTTTATTTCATTTTTCCCTTTTACAACTACAGTAGTTAAGATACTGTACAATGTCAGATATATGTAAAACTGTAATCAGATTTCCCACCCTAGCAGAAGGGGTGGTAAAATAAACTTACTTAACTTTAAATTAACTTAAAAAAACTGGAATAAAAAACCCGGTTTGGTAGCGTACAATGTGTCGTAACCAATATACCCCAAACCCAACCTTTAACCCATGGAATTTTAAAATACAAAACTAATTTCCCCAGCCCAAAAATGTTTCTTCGCTTCCCTCGGTGGTCCCCAAAAATTTGGTTTTTTATCACTTTTTTCCCATTTGGGGGACTTGAGGGTTCAAATATAGGCTTGAAGAGACTAATGTTGTTTCGTCCTGATATTCAAATAGGCTTTGAGATGGCCCGGAATCGACGCAGCACTTGAAAAAAAACTTGCTCACTGGCGTTTCGCGTATTTTCCGTGCACGGCCTGTCAAATCTCCTGGTGCAAAACCCCACGCCAAGGTTATTATACAAAATATCTAAAAATTACAAAACACTAAAAGGGTATAATAAAAGTTAAAAGAATGCGTTAAAAAATATGAATTTTGGGAAAAATGGGTATGGTAATTACAAAAAATAGTTTTCAGAAAATGTAGTAAACATAGACTACTTGGTAGATCGCAGTAAGATTAACGTCATTTTTTTTGGCCTTGCAAAGGGAAGGGGAAGGGGTCCTGCAGGGCCTATTTTCTAATTTCCCCGGGTTAAAAATAAAGGCGCAGCAGTTGTATATTTGCTCCTATCTATTTTATGTCTACAAGATGGAAATGCCCATTTTCTTACCCAGTGCATGCTCCTGAACTTTAACATATATTATATAATATATATATATATATATATTTTATTATATATATATTTATATATTTTTATATATATTTTATATTTATTTATATATATTTATATATATAAATTATGCCGTAAAAAGCCCTTGATACCCACAATTTTGGCCCCTAATAGCAGGAAGAGCACGAAGGTACCAGCGATATTGAGGTCAAAATAGAGAATGGTCAATTATAGTCATTGCGTTATTTTTTTCGGGTATTGCTCAGGGACAATAGCCGGGTCAGGAATCTCCATAAAATTTGGAGAAGAAGCGAGGGATTTCTGGGGGGAAAAACCGGAGAAAGGCAAACGCTGGTGCAGGGCTGACTCTCTAAGGGTTTGAGGGGTTTTGGAACCAAAATTTGTTCGACACGTGACGCGAGGCGCCCTTTTCACTGATGTTTCCCGGACGAGGGCGTTCGCCCCCCTTCCCTTTTTCCCATAGATGGGCCCCTAAAGGGTGCCCCATTTGGGGGTCGAAGTTGGCTGAGGAGTTGCCTTCTATTTCCCACTTCCCTTTTTAAATATTTTTCCCCAAGTATTTTTACCGTTTGCATGTATTTATATATATATGTAGTTGAGGTCGATGGTTCGAACACCAGCCGGCGCGTTTTCCCCTTTGGGCAAGGGAACTTCATTGATTGCCCACCTAGCAAGGGCGGGCAAGCCCCCCAAGTCAGTGCGGTTCAAGCCGGATAAATAGAGAGAAAGATACCAAAAGGTAACACCGGCACTCTCCCTGGAAAGAATGGGGACCCACCCGATCACCCAAGATCATCACAACAGAAAACTACAATTAAAATATCATGAGTGACCCCGGGGCTCAAACAGAAACCCACCCTTAAAAAAAAAAAAAAAAAGTCAATTTTAGAGGACACGCCCCCTGCAAACCCCCAGGGGGCTGCGTGCGCCCCAAAACCCTGGGCAATAAAAAATCCATCCTGGATGTACGTATAAAGCTAGGACAACTCGGCATTAGCAGCTCCGCATGCGGTGTATGCTTATCCCGCCGGAATAGCGGATTCAGTCCCATTGGGGGGTTGTGGGGGGCGTTACGGGTGGCACAACTTCTGATTGGTCAGGTAAGACATTTCTTTATAATGGGGAATTTCTTATATATTATTTTTTTAGTATTTTTATTCTTTTTTCCCCCAAAATTTTCCTGATTTTTTTCTCCCTTCCCCTGCTTCGGGCCAAGAATTTTGTCCTACATATGGGTGCAGAGGACTGGGGGAAAATCTTTTGAAACACTACTGTTATCGGTCATGTGAAGGGTATTCTGAACAATTACCGAAAATAGATTGCGACAAATTTTGCCCGGTGAAAAGTCTACTGCAATTAGGTAGAGTCGGGGGACAAACCCCCTGTTTGTGGATTTAGGGCAATTTTTGTGGACCCAGGGGGCTGAAGAAGGGGGCTTTGTTTGGTTTGCGGCTTTGGAAACTAAAAAATAAAATTTTAATGTATTTTTTATTTATATTATAAGAAACTAAAATGCACCCAGCATCTATTATTGCGTTTTTCCAATAATTGCCAGAAGTCGGGAATGTTAGGGCAGCCCAAAGTGTTTGTGCCTTAAGATTTTTTAAAAACCCATAACCAGCCCCTGGCTGAAATCATGACAGTGGTTGAAATTCCCCAAACTTCTGGGTTTTGCTAATTAAATTGGTTTTGTCCAGTTTGGTGCCCAGCAAGTGGTCTTTGAAAAACAAAGAAGAAAAAGGGATGGGTATCCTATTTAGAATGCTGAGCATTGTGATGCTTTGATGGTTTATTTAAACGAAATCCACACCTGCACAGAAATGCCCACACCTTTACAGCTCCAAGGAATGGTACCACCCGACGCAGTCATGTACAAACTTAGGTTCAATCGACCAGCAGTTTATAGGGGGTTGCAGATACCCATTTTTACCATCTTCAGCTTTGGGGATCACTTGGGATTCAGTCAGTAATTTTCCCTGATGGGGATCAGTATAGGACGATCCACCTCCTCCAAGCTGCTCAAGATACACATCCCATAACAATTTAACCCAGTAGGATCTAAAATGTTTGGATTGCCCACCCAAACTATGGGCACTTAAAATGCAGGGATTGGTATAAAGTGGGAAAATTCCCCATTGTACTCCCCAGCAGGTCTAACTCCTACTATCAGGTATGGATGCATTTTAGGAAAAAAACCTTTGTTATTAAGCAGCATGAAGACGGGTTGAAATGAGTGGAATCTGAAATCTAATTTTAATTTGTAGCAAACTTGACTGCAACCCGATAAAAACAAGAAGTGTCCGAAAAAGTGGGAATTGTTTATAGAGTGAAAATGGGGAAATTCATCGTCCTCAAATCCAATAGAAAATGTATTCAGTATTTTGGGGTTTAAAAAAAAATAATAAAATGGGAAAGTTTTTTTGGAAGTGGTTTTAGGTATCTAAGTAAACCCCCAAGAAAAAAATTTGGGGGTAACGGGAAATTTATGAAAATTAAATAAGCTGCTTTTTAGGGGAACAGTGGTGTTTGGAAGGGGCATCGTAAATTGAGACAATTTTTCCTTTTCCAAGTTCTCAATATGCATCTCCGCATCTTTAAAGACAACTGAACTGGGTAATCACAATCTTTAGTGATTGCTGGAAGGTATGCAAGTTCATTCAGCATGGGGGTTTTTAAAACCACTTAACTGTCAATTATTCAATGACTATTTTTAACCCCATAACAGCTGCTCATATTAAACACTATGAGTAGACATGGAGAGAGACAAGGTAAAAGTTGTAGCAGCACAACCTGCAACCTGCAGATCTGCTACTTGCCAGGTGGATCACATAAAATCCAACAGCCATGTCCTTGCTCTCTCACCAAAAGGAGTTCTCATGATGGCCAATACAGATGCCTCACAGCCTTCTGTTTGGGGAGGGAAGCTCCCACTTTTTCCTGCACCAGCCTTACCAGTTGGAACTCACATCCACTACAAACACTCCTCAAAGTGATAAACCACAGATGATTTGGTAGATGTAAAACCCCTCTATTACAGGCAAGAGGAAAAATAATTTTGTAAAGGGGAATAGCTTGGGCAATTTTTCAGATAAACATCTCCAAAACAAATGTCTCAACAAAAACTGTTGAAATACAGTTATCGGAAGGGTCAAGGGCAAAAACCCCCAAACTAGGGAAAAATGGTGATTGGCTAGGGAAATACAGTAATCTTTTAGATAAACATGGCAAAATTGGCCCGGGAAACACGTTGATCAGCTCAGGAAACGCGGCGATCGGCTAGGGAAACATGTTGATTAGCTAGGGTTAACGCGGCAATTGCCCATGTTGAAACGGCAATTTGATCTATGATCAGATTGGGAAACATTGATCAGCTTGGCAAAACCCAGCGACGAATGAGAAACATGGTGATCAAATTGGGAAACACGGCAATCAGATTGGGAAACAGTGATTAAATTGGGAAATATGGAGATCAAATTGGAAAACATGGTGATCAAATTGGGAAACACATAGATCAGCTAGGGAAACAGTGATTGAAATGGGAAACATGGTGGTTAGTTGGGAAACACGGCGATAAAATTTGGGGAAACACGTTGATAGGATAGGAAACAGCAATTGTTTTTGGGAAAAACACGGAGATCAAATTTAAGAAACATGGTGATCGAAATGGGACACAAGGGGATTGAATTGGGAAACACGTCGATCAAATTGAGAATCACAGCAATAGAATTGGGAAAACATGGGTGGTTAAATTGCAAAACATGTTGATAGGATAGGATAACAGAAATTGTTTTTGGGAAAAACCCTGGTGATTGAATTTGGAAACATTGAATGATCGAATTCCGACACACGGGGATTAAATTTTGGGAAACTGATCAAATTTGAAAATGGCAATCAAATTGGAAAAACATGGGATCAAATTGGGAACACGTCGATCAAATTGGGAAACACGGTGAATAATTGGAAAACGATGATGGATGGGAAGCACAGCAATCAAAGTAAAAAGGGCAATCAAATTTTGGAAACATGGTGATCAAATTGGGAAACAGCAATTGAATTTGGAAATGGCAACCAAATCTGGAAACACCATGATCGAATGGAAACAGCAATGAATTTGGAAACAATGTGTTCTAATTGGGAAATACGGTGATAGGAAAACATGGCAATCAAATTGGGAAACAGCGATCAAATTGGGAATCACGGTGATCAAATGGGAACATTGATTGGTCAGGGAAACGGCATTTTAAATTTGGGAAACACGGTGTTTGGCTAGGGAACACTGTGATCAGCTAGGGAAACATGGCAATGAACTAGGGAAACAGGGTGAACAAATGGGAAACTGTGATCAAATTGGGAAACAGCAGTTTAATTGGGAAACACAGCGATCGAAGGGGTAACAGTGATGGAAAGCAGATAGTGACCTAGGTGCTAGCGTCAGGATACAAAGTCCTTATGGGCTTTGCTCTGTAGGGCCGTATAGTGAGTGGTGGACAAGATGGTTTCTCTGTTTTATCCACCTATCAAGATGGGGTTTTCCCCGTTTTCTATCCACAACTTGGTGGACACTCTCCCCATGGGATCCACAACCAGCTGTAGAAGCTGAGTACCCCATAACTACTTCTCTTAACTAAAGTTTTGCCAAAAGTTAGTCAGATCTCACGATCAGAGCAGACACAATGGTTTCATATGGTGCTGTTGATATTTGGTTCAAAAAAGGGTATAGAATAATGCAAATTTTTTCCCTAAAAATAATAATAGGGTTTCAGGAAGAAAAAATAAGTAAATTCCCATATCGTACTGTATCTTGGGCTTTAAAGTAAGAAAATATGATAGCTCCCTTTGTTACTTCATTGAGTTCTTTGATAAATTACATGCAGCTTTTTAAGCTTTCATTCAATATACTATCTGCATTTTCTATCTGTATTATACAGAAAAAAATGCAGTTTTTACAGAACGGCATTTCAGCCAGGTATGGAGTATGGATGCATTGACAGAAAGGGCAAACAATCACCCCAAGGGAGATAAGAACACAGAAATAGGTACCTTTTTCACAGCATAACATTTATTTGGATAGGTGCATAGTCTTAGATTAGATCCTAATAGCAGTAGTTGCAATCTGTAAAATTTCCTTTGTGTATGGTAATACGAACAATGATTAGAGTTAATTGTCTTAAACACTTTAAAAATCAAATTTTTAGTAAATCATAACTGTTGTATTTTATCTTACAAATTTGGAATTGCTTTATTGCTCATATGGTGGTTCATCTAAAGATAAAATTTAGGGTATTTTTGGGAATATACAACATAATAGTTTTCAAAATATTAAAATACAAGTATTTTAATTTTTAAAGCATTTTTGATTGTGTATGACTCGTACCCAAAATTTTTTCCTTGGTTCTGTGCTACAAACCTATGTGGAGTAGTAAGCACACTTTGTCACAGTTTCCCGCTTGTGTAATTTTCTTCAGCATTCCATTAATTCAAGGATCGTATCTACTCGAATTTGGGAAATTTGGTGGAAGTTAATGCGGCAATCTATTCCTCTGTTTGATTTTCATGTTGCAACTGCTTATATATATATATATATATTTTATATATATATATATATATATATATACACATATATATATATAACATATAAATATATACATTTTGATACACTATGATACATGTTTCCCTTTAGCATACATTTTTGGGAGCTGTTGAAGGTTTGTTTTCAAAGTGTATGCCTTCACCTTGACCGGCCCGGGCCCACCCAATCAGAGCGCAATTTTTTTTCTTTTTTTCAGATATTCACATATTTTCAGATGGGATTTGAATTTATATTCATTACGAATCGCATCGTAAGTCTCTGAGAAAACAAAAATGTTTCTGTTTTTTTTTTTTTTTTTTTTTTTTTTTTTTTTTTTTTTTTTTTTTTTTTTTTAGTATAGTAGTAGTAGTAGTTGTAGTAGGAAGTAGAGTAGTAGTAGTAGTACATCAGCCCACATGTTCACTCTACATGGGAAAGAATGAGTCAATCATGACAAATCGCTGGAACGACATGGTAAGAATTCCAACGGTCCGAGTTTATATAGCGTGGTATGACTTCGGTGGGATGAATGTCTTGAAAATATTCTGTACTTCTATGGTTAAATTTACAGGCTTAAAAAATATAAAATAAAAGGTTGTATATCTTGATTTTGATATAATTCAATAACAAGCATGTAATTATCCGTGACTATAGGGGAAAATAGTCACGGATTGAATATTATATGCATTCGAAATGCAATAAAAAACAGCCTTTCAAAGCGAAAAGTGATGTATATAAGCAATAAGTTATAGAGTAGGCAGGAACTTTTTCCAAATTTTTTTTGAAGCTTCCTCAATGTTTTGTTGTAATTAAATATCATACCAACATATTAAGTACTTAATGGTTTTTTGTTAACTTGTTTTTTATGTGAAAAACAAGTAACTTTTTAAAAAATTTTTGTATTCAGTACAAACTATGATCCCGTTTTTTGTTGATCAAGATAGAACTGAAAAAATATATCAGGTAAAGGTTTTGGAATGCTACAAAAAACCTATTGTATGTATTTTTAATGTATTTTATGTATGTATATATGATGTGGGGTGTGTTGTGTGTGGTGTGGGTGGTTGTGTGTGTGTGGGGTGTTTTGGGTGGTGGTGTGTGTGTGGTGTTCATGTTGTTATATATGTAGTTATATGGCATGTTAAATAGTATGCATGTTTTAAAAAATTTTAGTAATAGTATAATGAATATATATTGTAAAATATTAATAGCGAATATGGGGATATATCTATGCATATATAATGTATGCATTTAAAAAATTTTTAGTGTAGTATATGTATGTATCTGCTCTAAATTGCCAAGAATATAGGAAGCCCTGATCGCAAGGCCGCGGTGGCCGAATGGTTAGAGCTCGGACTCAAGCTGTCACGACGGCAATCGAGTTCGGGGGTTTGACACAGGCCGGCGCTTTGCCCCTGGGCAAAGGAACTCCCCTCATTGCTACCAGCCACGGGGGCCAAGCCAGCCAAAGTCAGTGTGGCCCCAAAGCCCGGATAAAATAGAAGAAGATTACCAAAAGGGAAACCCCGGCACTCTCGTGGAAAGGAAATGGGGACCCACCACGTATCACCCCAAAACATACAACAGAAAATCAATTAAATATCATGCGTGACCACGGCGGTAGACATGAAAACCCACCCTTTAAAAAAAAGAAGATATGTAGATGAATATAATATTTTTAAAAATGTATTGTATGTATATATATGTATATAGCGAATATGTGTATAATATTATGTTAAATATTATATAATTTATTATTATATATATATAAGTATATAATTATATGATATAAAATTGTTATGTATATAAGTTTTGTATATATTTTTGTAAAATATAGGGTTATGTTAATAATGTATATAATATATGATATATATGTATAATATGTATATATATATGATTTTTAATGTATATATATATTTATATTTATTTTTTATCAATATATATAAAATATATATACATATATATACATAATATAACATTTTAATACATATATACATTATATATACATAATATATACAAAAATACAATATTATACAATATAAATACATTTTTACATATAAACATATACAAAAATAAATAAAAAATAATTTTTTTAAAATTATATATATATATATTATAATATATAAAAATCCCAATAGATATTTTAACCATTTTCGTCTATTACAATTATATACAAATATAAATTTAAAATTATATATTAACTACTTTATTTTCTTTTTTTAACGGTAGGTCGTCTGACCCGCCGGGCACAGCTGATATTAATTGTATTTCATGTTGTGAGCTCTTGGAGGAGTACGTGGTGGGGTCCCCATTTCCCTTTCCACGGAGAGCGGTGTTTACCTTTTAGGTAATCATTTCTCTTTTTTTCCCGGGGGCTTGGACAGACTGATTGGGTGGCTGGCCACAGGGCTGGTGGGCAACGAGGTGAAGTTTTTTCCCCAAAGGGAAAACAACGCGCCGGCCGTGACTCGAACCCCGAACTAAAATTGCCCTCGTGACAGTCTTGAGCCCATGCCTAACCCCTTTGGCCCCCGCGGCCCTTTACGATCATGGGTTCCCTGTATTTTTTGGGGAATTTAGAGGAAAATACATAAATACACATAAATAAATTTTTAAACCCTGCATACCAAAATATAGCATAGATATTATACAATATTTGTCTAATACAATTATACAAAATATTATAAATATATACATACAATTTTTATAATGCATACCTTTAAAAGCACATTAACTAAAAATTTTAAAATACATGTACACACACACACCACACACACACACACACACAACACCAACACCACACACACACACACAAAAACACACACACAAACATGCATATATAATACAAAATAATACATATAAACATAATACAATAGGCTTTTTTTAGCATTCCCCAAAACCCCTTTTCGTGAAAATTGTTTCAAGTTCTATTTTACATAAAAACACGGTAATAGTTTTTACTGAATACAAAGTTTTTAAAAAAAGATTTTAGTTTTTCACATAAAAAAAAAGTTTAAAAGAAAACCCTTTTAAAATATTAATATGTTGGTATGAATTTAATTACAAACAAAACATTGAGGAAGTTTAAATAAAAAGGGAAAAGTTCCGCCACTCAAAATATTGCTTTATACATCACTTTTCGCTTTGAAAGGCTGTTTTTATAGCTTTTCCAAGAATGCATATAATATTCAATCCGTGACTATATTCCTATAGTCACGGATAATTACATGACTGTGATTGAATATATCAACAATCAAGATATACAACCTTTTATTTTATATTTTTAAGCCTGTAAAGTTATACCATAGAAGTACAGAATGATTTTCAAGACATTCATCCCACCGAAGTCAATACCACGCTATATGACTCGGACCGTTGGAAATTCTTACATGTCGTTCCAGCGATCGTCATGATTGACTTTAATTTTTTCCCATGTAGAGTGAAACATGGGTCTGATGTACTACTACTACTACTACTATAATACTACTATACTACTACTATACTATAATAAAAAAAAAAAAAAAAAAAAAAAAAAAAAAAAAAAAAAAAAAAAAAAAAAAAAAAAAAACAAAAACAAACATTTTAAGGTTTCTCAAAAGACTTACGATGCGATTCGTAATGAATATAAATTCAAATCCCAATCTGAAACTATGTGAATATCTGAAAAAAAAAAAAAAAAAAATTGCGCTCTGATTGGCTGGCCGGACCGTGTCAAGGTTTAAGGCATACACTTTGATAAACCTTCAACAGCTCCCAATAATGTATGCATAAAGGGAAACATGTATCATAGTGTATCAAAGTGTATATATTTATATGTATATATATATATATGTGTATATATATATAAAATTATATATATATATATATAATATTAATATATATATATATTATATATATATATATTTAAACAGTTGCAACATGAAAAGATCAAAACAGAGGAATGATTGCCGCATTAACTTCCACCTAATTCACAAATTCGAGTAGATACGATCCTTTAATTAATGGGAAAGCTGAAGAAAATTACACAAGCAGGAACTGTGACAAAGTGTGCTTACTACTCCAACATAAGGATTGTAGCACAGAACCAAGGGAAATAATTTTGGGTACGAGTCATACACAAATCAAAAAATGCATAAATAATTAAAATACTTGTATTTTAATATTTGAAAACTATTATGTTGTTATTACACAAATACCCTAAATTTTATCTTTAGATGAACACCATATGAGCAATAAAGCAATTCCAAATTTGTAAGATAAAAACAACGGGATGATTTACTAAAAATTTTGAGTTTCAAGGTTTAAGAAAAAATTAAACTCTAATATTGTTCGTTTTACCATACACAAAAGGGAAAATTTTCAGATTGCAATACTGCTATTAGGATCTAATCTAAGACTATGCACCTATCCAAATAAAGTTATGCTGTGAAAATGGTACCTATTTCTGTGTCTTATCTCCCTTGGTGTGATTTTTTGCCCTTTCTGTCAATGACATCCATACTCCATACCTGGCTGAAATGCCGTTCTGTAAAAAACTGCATTTTTTTTCTGTATAATACAGATAGAATATGCAGATAGTATATGAATGAAAGCTTAACAAGCTGCATGTAATTTTTCAATGAACTCAAAGAAGTAACAAAGGGTAGTATCATATTGTTTACTTTAAAGCCCCAAAATACAGTACGATATGGAATTAGCTTTTTTTTCTTCCTGAACCATATTATGTATTTTAGGAAAATTAGCATTTTTCTATACCATTTGTTTGAACCAAATATCAAACAGCAACCCTATGAAACCATTGTGTCTGCTCTGATCGTGAGATCTGACTAACTTTTGGCAAAACTTTAGTTAAGAGAAGTAGTTATGGGTACATCAGCTTCCTACAGCTGGTTGTGGATCCATGGGGAGAGTGTCCACCAAGTTGTGGTGAAGAAAACAGGGAAAACCTATCTTGATAGGTGGATAGGAAACAGAGAAACCTATCTTGTCCACCCGCTCAACCAACGGCCCTACAGAGCAAAGCCATAAGGACTTTGTATCTGACGCTAGAACCTAGGTCACTATCTGCTTTCCATCACTGTTACCCCAATTTGATCGCTGTGCTTTTTCCCAATTAAAATGCTGTTTCCCCAAATTTTATCACAGTTTCCCAATTTGTTCACCCTGTTCCCTAGTTCATTGCCATGTTTCCCTAGTGATTCACAGTTGTTCCTAGCCAATCACCCTGTTTCCCAATTAAACTGCCGTGTTTCCCCGACCAATTTAATGTTTCCCAATTTTATCACCGTGATTCCCAATTTGATCGCTGTTTCCCAATTGATTGCCATGTTTTCCTATCACCGTATTTCCCCAAATTTGAACACATTGTTTCCAAATTCAATTGTGTTTCCCAATTTGATCATGGTGTTTCCAGATTGGTTGCCATTTTCCCAAATTTAATTGCTGTTTCCCAATTTTATCACCATGTTTCCAAATTCGATTGCCATTTCTACTTTGATTGCTGTGCTTCCCAATCCAATCATCGTTTTCCAATTTTTTCACCGTGTTTCCCAATTTGATCGACGTGTTTTCCCCAATTTGATCCCCATGTTTCCAAATTTGATTGCCATTTTCAAATTTGATCAGTTTCCAAATTCAATCCCCGTGTGTCGGAATTCGATCATTCAATGTTTCCAAATTCAATCACCAGGTTTTCCAAAATCAATTGCTGTTATCCCTATCCTATCAACATGTTTTGCAATTTAACCACCCATGTTTTCCCAATTCTATTGCTGTGATTCTCAATTTGATCGCCGTGTTTCCCAATCAGATTGCCAATGTTTCCCATTTTGATCACTGTTTCCCAATTCAATTGCCATGTTCTCAATTGTTTGCCATTTTTCCCCAATTCAAACCCAATTTATCACTGTATTTCTTAATTTTATCACAGTGTTCCCAATCTAACCACCATGTTTCCCCATTTCAATCACTTTTTCCCCTAGCTGATCTATGTTTTTCCCCAAATTTTGATCACCATGTTTCCAATTTGATCTCCATATTTCCAATTAATCACTGTTCCAAATCTGATTGCCGTGTTTCCCAATTTGATCCCATTGTTTTCAATTCGATCGCTGGGTTTGCCAAGCTGATCAATTTTTCCCCAATCTGATCTGATCAAATTGCCGTTTCCCTAGGCAATTGCCGCTTTAACCCTAGCTAATAAACATTTTTCCCTAGCCGATCGCCGCGTTCCTGAGCTGATCAACGTGTTTCCCTGGCAATTGCCATGTTACTAAAAGATTACTGTATTTCCCTAGCCAATCACCTTTTTTCCCTAGCTTGGGGTTTTGCCCCCGACCCTTCCTGATAACTGATTTCAACAGCTTTGTTGAGAATTTGTTTTGGAGATGTTTATCTGAAAAATTGCCCAAAACTATTTACTACAAAATTATTTTTCCTCTTTCCTGTAATAGACGGGTATACATTACCAAATCATCTGGTGGTTTATCACTTTGAGGAGTGTTTGTAGTGGATGTGAGTTCCAACTGGTAAGGCTGGGGGCCGGAAAAGAGTGTAGCTTCCAGTCCAATCAGAAGGCTGTGAGGCATCGTATTGGCCAGTCATGAGAAGCTCCTTTGGTGAGAGAGCAAGGACATGGCTGGGGGATTTTATGTGATCCAAACCCGGCAAGTATGCCGATCTGCAGGTTGCAGGTTGTGCTGCTACAAACTTTCACCTTTTTCTCTCTCCAAAGTCTACTCAATAGTGTTTATATGAGCAGCTGTTATGGGGTTAACAATAGTCATTGAAAAAATTGACAGTTAAGTGGTTAAAACCCTCATGCGAATGAACTTTCATACCTTCCAGCAATCACTAATGATTGTGATACCCAGTTCAGTTTTCTTTAAAGATGCGGAGATGCAATTGAGAACTTGGAAAAGGAAAAATTGTTCAATTGACGATGCCCCTTCAAACAGCCACGTTCCCCTATAAAGCAGCTTATGTTATATTTTTATCAATTTCCATGTTACCACCAATTTTTTTTTAGGGGTACTTTAGATACCATGCCAAACATATTTCACAACAAAGCTTTCCCCTTTTTAATTTTTTTTTTCAACAAACCAAAATATGAATACATTTTCTGATTGGAGTTGAGGAGAAGAACTTATCCATCTTCACTTTAAACAATTCCCCTGTTTCAGGACATTTCATTTGTTATCTGGGTTGAGTCAAGTTGTACAAATGTAAATTGATTTCGATTCCATCATTTCAAAACCCGGTCATTTTATGATGCTTAAAACAAAGAGTTTATCATACAAAACACCATACCTGAATGTAGGAGTTTGACCGCGAGGATAGCATATCAGGAATTTCCCCCTTTACCTACCAATCCTGCTTTAAGGACCATAGTTTCGGAGGCAAAAGCCAAAATCTTTAGATCCAGGGGGTTTAATGTATGGGATGTGTATTTGAGCAGCTGGAGGGGGGTGGAGTCGTCCTAGTATCTGATCCCTGCATGGAAAATATTTTGACTGAAACAGCCCAAATGATCTCCAAGCGAAGAGTGGGAAGGAAGTGGGTATCTGCAAAACCCCCCGAACGCGGTCTGATGGTGAACCCAAGTTGTCATGACATGCTGTCGGGCTGGTACCATTCCCATGGAGCTGAGAAAGGTGTGGTCATTTTTGCAGGTGGTGGATTCGTTTAAATATAACCCTCAAAGCATCAAAGTCGCATTTTAAGAGGATACCAGTCTTATTCTTTAGTTTTTCAAAGACACTTGGGGACCGAGACGGGCAATCCCGATTACTCATAGCAAACCCAGAAGTTTTGGGGAATTTTAGACCACTGTCATGATTTCGCCAGGGTTGGGTTTTGGCTTTTAAAAATTTAAGGCCAAATACTTTGGGATGCGCCTAAAAATTTTTGACTTTTGGCAATTATTGGAATAACGTCAAATAAGGAGTGGGTGCTTTCTAGTTTCTTATAATATAAATAACATTACTTTAATTTATTTTTAGTTTCTCAAAGCCTAAAACCCCAAGACAAACCCCCCCTTTGTTCAGCCTTCCCTGGGAACCCACAAACATTGCATAAACACCCCTATAAGCGGGGGCTTTGTCCCCCAGACTCTCCCTAATTGCAGTAGACTTATTCCCCGGGCAATATTTGTCGCAATTATTTTCGGTAATGTCAGAATCCCTTTCAATGACGATCCGACAGTGTGGTTTCAATAGTTTCCTCCAGTCCTACTGACCTATATGTAGGACCATACATTCTTGGCCTGATAGCGGGGAAAGGGATGAAACATATCAGGAAATTGTGGGGTAAAACAGAATAAACATCACTAAAATAAAATATATAAGAAATTCTCATTTTAAAAGAAAAAAGTCATTTCATGACCAATGCAGAAGTTTTGCCCCAAATAAAAGCCCCCCCCCACAAAGCCCCAAAAGGAAGATGAACCCGCATATTCACGGCAGGATAGAGCATACGACCGACATGGGGAGCTGCAAATCCCGAGTCTGTCCTACGTTTAAACTGTACACCCAGGATGGATTCTTTTTGCCCAGGTTAGTTGGGGAGCAGCCCCCCATGGGGGGTTTGGGCAGGGGGCGTGTCCTTCAATGATATTTTTTTTTTTTTTAAGGTTGGTTGATTTTTGAGCCGCCGGGGTCACACATGATATTAATTGTAGTTTTCATTTTGTGATGACTTGGAGGAGTAGGGGTAGGGTCCCCGTTCCTTCCACGGAGAGTCCGGTTTACCTTTTAGGTAACCCTTTCTCTATTATCCGGGCTTGAGACCAGCACGATTTGGGGGTTTGCCCGCCCAGTAGTAGGTAGGCAAAAAGGTGAATTTCCCTTTGCCAAGGGAACAAGCCCCGGCTGGTGATTCGAACATCGACCTAAACTTTAATATAAAACATAATGCAATCGGTAAAGTACTTTGGAAAAATTTTTTTTTAAAAAAGGGGAAGGGTAAAAAATAGAAGGGCAAGCTCCCAGCCAGATTCGCCCCGAGTGGAGCACGTCGGGGGCCCCATCAGGGAAAAGGGTGAGGGGACGCGAACCCCCCTCGAAAGGGAAGATCAGTGAGAAAGGGACGCCTCGATCAGGTGTCAGAAAACGAATTTGGTTCGAACACCCTCAGAGCCTTCGAGAGCACCCCTGATCCGCGTTTCCCTTTTTCCGGTTCTCCTCCAGAAATCCACGGTTTTCCCCAGTTTTTATGGAGATTCCATGCCCTCGGCTTTTGTCAGAGCAAGTACCGAAGGAGTATACGACAATGATATAATTTACCCAAATTTTAAAATTTTGACCCCAAACGTGGTACCATTGTGCTCTCTTATTAGGGCCAAGATTTGGGGGTAGGGGCGTTCCACGGCATAATTTATATATAAAATATATATATAAATTAAAATAAAAATATATAAAATATTATAAATTATTATATATATAATATATATAATATATAATATAATATATGTTAAATTTAAGAGAGCGAGAAATGAGTAGAGAAAATGGACATTGCCCTTGTAGAGCAAAAAATAGAGTAGGAAGAATTAGGTACAATGTGCACCCTTTTATTTTAACCCCGGGGAAATTTAGAAAAAATGGGCCCCTGAGGACACCACTTACCCTTTTCACTTGAAAGGCCCAAAACAAATGTGACGTGTAACTCATTACTGCGTTTTCTACCAAGAGTCTATGTATTACTACATGCTTCTGAAAATATATTTGTAATCCAGTCCCCATTTTCCAAATTCATATTTTTAAAACGATTCTTTTATTTTTTACACCTTTTACGTTTTTTGGTAATTTTTTAGACTTTTTTGTAAAAAACCTTGTGCGATGCGCGTTTTGCCCCAGGAGTTTTGACGGCCGTGCAACGGAATACGCGAGAAACGCCAGTGACAATGTTTTTTTTCAAGTGTGCTTTCGTTTCCCGGGCATCTCTAAAGCCATATGGAATATACAGGACGAAAGAATTAGTCTTTTCACGCCTGATATTTGAACCCACAAGTGCCCCAAAGGGCGAAAAAATGATGAAAAACCAAGCAATTGTGACCACAGATGGAAGCGAAGAAACATTCTATGGCTGGGGAATAATAGATTGTAGTGATAAATTCCATGGGTTAAGGTTAGGTTGGTATATTGGTTACGACACATTGTACAAATCCCAAAAGACGGGTTTTTTTCCCAGTAGTTTTTAATTTAAGTTAAGTTAAGTAATTTTTTTTTACCACCCTGGCTATTGCTGGGCCCCGGGGCAATCATGAACAGTTTTCATTATTGACATTGTACAGTAGTCTGAACATGTAGTTCAAGGAAAAAATAGAAATAAAACCCACATTACAAAAATTATACTACATATGCTTTTGAAAGTGTTTTTTGTTAGGTATTATAACATAGAAATTTAGGGGATAGTCGAGTATATCTTCCAAGATCAGATGAAATGAAATATTACAAGTTCTGAAAGGCTTATCACAGACATTCGGAATATAGTCTCAAGGGGCGTTTTTTTTCTTCGTTCAAGTTACATTAGTTTCATTCCCTTTTGCACTTTGCAGTTGCCAGTACATTCTGTAACTAAAGTATTCTGGCAATAACCACGTCACACGTCGGTTTGATTTCAGTGCCACCCCATGGGAAGGCTTGCCATCTTTACTATATGGGCCCTTTTGGGTAAAAGTTTTCGGGCCCTTTTGAGTTTTAACAGATCTACTAGTTCTTTTTGAGAATTTCAATTAGTGAAACCTAGAAAGAGGTATCCAAAAGATTTGTTCACAAATCCTTGCTGCAGGTTTTTTCCCCAAATTTTCTCGTGGTCGTGTTGCTTTATCCCAAAATGAGTGGCCCATACAAATGAATGTTAAAATTCGTTGTTGAAAGGGTTTACGTTATGTTTAAATGCAACTCTTTTTCTTCATCGCACCTGCTTTGAAAAAATTTTAGCGCCCAAAAGAGCACTTTGAGGTCACAGAAAAACTCCAGACCCCTAGACATTAAAAATTTCCCTTTGCGGGGAGTTCCCTGCCAGCTCCTTTGGTAGTGCGGCCCCATTTTTGTATTCTAATTAACTTGTGTTGTAGTAAGCCTTTTTTTTGTATACAGCGCAAGCACAACAGTTTGTATCCAGACTGTACGGACCCGTCGGCGTAACCTATATCCCTATAAACCCAAGATTCGGTTCCTTTCCCTTTGCAGCGCAATTTTTTTAACACACGTTATGCCCCCTGTTTTTTGGGGTAGACAGTAAGGGCACGTCAATTTTGAATTTTTCCATGGGGAAAATGGATGCCCTTTTTGGAAATTTTAAAATTGGGAAACTTTGGGTTTTTATAATGTATGGAGTTTTTGTGAATCAGGGGGCGCCGTGTGGTGATCGTCACGTTACTTGCGTGTTTTTTATGTGCAGTTTTTTTTGGAAATCTGAGAGTACGGGGGTTCCCTCGAGTTTTCCCCCCAATATGGGGGAAATAAATATTATTCATCAGAAAGGTGGTAAGTTTAATTCGTCTATTTTACATCCTTGCTTTTCCCCGGGGCATGAGGATAACCTCATAGCTTATTTGCATACCTCCAAACCCCTTTTTCTGTTTCTTCACTGCAACAAGTGCAGGCAGGGTAGTCTACAACTGCCCTTTAAAAGCCAAGAAAACAGTCTACCCGAGTTAACTTTTGATGCCATGTTTCTTCCGACAAGAATTTTCAAGGTTTCAATCTTCCCAGGCCCTTTCTTTGAGAGAGGCCAGGTCGCATCATTTAATTCCCCCGAGTATTTATACTTGGGCAATGTCAAGCCCGGACCGTGGGGAAAAGTGGGGGGGGGTATGATACAGGGGTTTAGAGCCATTGTTTCTCAGGGGAAATGATAATCCAACTCGGCCTTTGCGGTTCTGCGAGAAATATTTTCTCCTCACTTTTGATTTTCTCGACGCATATTCATCAGCTAGCATATGATGGATTCACCCCCAAATGGGGTATCTGCCACCCGCTTTTGCCCTAGGACATGAACAGCATAGGGGTGGAACTCCCCCTGTGGCGTCCCCAAATTTTAAAAAAATGTGAAGTGGAACTTCTCACTCCCCCAACAGGGCACTTGCGATTGTTCGAGAGATACATTTAATCCAGTTCAAATCTACCCCCGGGTGCCAAAACTTACTAATTTTTCTAGGATAAATTCTTGTTTTCAATGTCAAAAGTATTAAGGTCAAAAAAAAAACAGGGCTTTCCCCGGGGTAAAGTGTGAAAAGACCCGCAAAACAAAGTTTTGGGGCTAGTCCCAATAGAATCCGTACAGCTGTGAGATATTTACCTTGTAAAACCCGTACTGAGTTTGTTCAAAATTATCCTTTCTAGAACTTTTCATACACTGAGGTTAATGAAATTGGTCGGTATTTTTCAGGTTTTATTTTGGTTTTAGGGATGATTAGACTGGTGTCCCGGGGCAGACAGAAACCTTGTGACAAACTTAACCCGTATAGGTGCAAAAGGGGATACCCGGGACCTAGATAAGGGGAGGACATATAGTAATTCCTCTACCTGGGCGGACGCTTTTCCTTTGATCAGTGATTTTTTCAGTTCCCCCTCAGTATTCGAAAGTCTGAGGGGGCCCCGTATCAGAAAATCCAATCTAAGGCAAATTGGTGCTATTTTAGATTGACAGGTGATCCGAATATTTTTGGGAAGTAGCTCATTTGGGGCTCCAGCCCCTTTATAAGGAGCAATCTGCGTGCAAGAGGACTTGGAATGCGGGGGGGTTTGTTGGTTTTCCGAAATTCGATTAATTTTTTTCCAGACCCCGAATTTAGGTGTTTTTGTTAATGCTTTGTAGGAACTGTTCAAAGTGTTTTCTGAAAGAGTTTTAATTCCGTAGGGTTTTTTTAGCCTTTAAAAAATTTAATAAAGGTTTTCAGGGGATATCCGCTTGTAGTATCATAAAGCTCCTGAACCGTTTGTTCCTTTAAAATGTAGGGCACCCCACCCCCTTAGTTTTTAAAATTTTTTTTTTCTTTTTTTTTCTTTTTTTTCCCTTTTTTTTTTTTTTTTTTTTTTTTTTTTTTTTTTTTTTTCTTGACATGTTGTCTCTTAAAAAATTCTGGAAGGGGGGAAAAAAATTTTGACCCTATTTGGTTTTTTGGGGACTGGTTTAAACAACAGCTATCTCTTATTGCAAAGGGCAGATTTTTCTTTTTTTGCAACAGCTTTGACTTTCATGACAAGATCCCCTTTTTATTACCAAAAACTAGCCTGCCCCCGCCCCGTGAGTTTGTGCTGTAATATACTGTCATAGATTGTTTTTCACAAAAGTCGGGAAATCTTGCCATTTTTATTGCTTTACTATCCGAAATGTAAATTTGCATTAAAACCCCTGCATATTGTGCCTGATTCTGAAAGTTTGGGAGTGAATAGTCTAAACTTTTACACCTTGCGTTTATCATTGTACAGAGAGAAAAACCCAGAGGCTGTTAGAAATTTTAAATGCGTACTGCACATTATTGTCATTTGATTTTTGCACCCAATTTTGCGGTATGGTGCATGACAAAGTCAAAAGCCTGTCATTTCCCGGTTTATGGAAATGGTAGCTCTAATTCTGGGGCGGTTTTTTTTTTAGTGGCGATGTGAAGGGGTCTTGTATACAGATAAAGTCAACATTATTTTTAGAAATAGTAAAGCAAGTCATTTAATTTTAGGTTGACACCACTAATTCTGAAAAAAAGTAAATTTTTTTCTTGTCCCCCCCACACCCCAAGTTTTAAATGATTGGTCAAAAATTTCCCGTTTGATGAAACTCTTTAGTTGATATTTTTTGTATGCATTACGTTTTGTTGTATTTTCTTTATTTATCTTTGCGGGCTTTCCCCGTATTGATATAACGCATAATCCTACTGATAGCTTTTGGGATGTCCACAGACGGCCGTTTCCCTTGCCTTGTCAGCGTCATTTTTTCGGTCATGTCGTCACGTTTTTAGATGGTCCGCCGGCGTAATAAAATACAGAGACCCATTCGTATTTCAGCTCACAACATCACAACATCACAGAACGCACGTGCGTAATAATAATCAGAGCCCCATTGTATTTCAACATCACAACTCATCAGAACGCAATTTTCCCTGTTACACGCTCACTTTTTCGGGGTAATATAATATCAGAGACTCATTCGTATTTAACTCACAACAACACAACATATCAGAACGCAATTTTCCCTGAACACGAACTTTTTTCTCCATTATCATTTTTCAATTCAGCAATCTTTCCCTGATTTTTTTTTTTCATTTCAGCAATTCGCCTGACGTTTTTTTTTCCTCGGCCGGTCCAGTTTATTTCCCCCAAGGGTTTTCGTGGCAGTTGGGGGGAATTCCTGGGGTTTGGTGACGTTTTTTTTTCTCTCTCTCGTAGAGTTTCAATATCCGTTTTAAACGTCTTTTGTCTTGTTACTTCGTTCGTCGGACAATGTTGGTGGGTTTCAAAAATCATTTTTAACTTTTCATAAATCACTTTCTTGGGATTTTGCAGCTTCCTATTGACATCCGTGCTATCCATTACCCCCCCCTTCCCCCCCCGGCCCCCCAGCATCCAAAAAGATCTTTGGGGTAGAGGAAAGATATAAAAATCTGATTTGGAATTAGTCTCTGGGGGGTTTGCGTCGCTTCGGTAACAATTACCTTCCCTCCTCCTCTCTCTCTCTCTCTCTTTTCTTTCCTCTCTCTCTCCTCTCTCCTATATTTTATATATATATTATTAATATATTGTGTGTGTAGGTGTATGTGGGGTTGTGTGTGTGTGTGGTTGTTGTGTGTGTTGTGTGTGTGGTTGGGGTTTTGGTGGTGTGTGTGGGGGTGTGGGTGGGGGGTGCGTGCGTGCGGCGTGCGGGGTGCGGCGTGCGTGCGTGCGTGCGGCGTGCGTGGTTGCGTGCGTGCGTGTTGGGCGGGGGGCGTCATTTCATTTTATGAGTTGGGGGGGGGGGGAGGGTTTTTGCCCTGCAAATCCGAAAAAAAAGCTCACTGCTTTTTATAAGTAGCCCGGGAAAGGACCATAAACCCAGTATACATTCTATTTTTGGGTAAAAAATTAAAAACCCAAAAATTTGCCCTGCAAAACAGTTTTTCCCCTGAAAAAAAGGGCTTTTTTTAAGATTTGGGGGGGGGAAACCCCCCCATACCCCCCCTTAAGTGACCCCCCTGTGTGTGGTGTTTTGGTGGGTGTGTGTGTGTGGGGTGTGGTGTGTGTGTGTGTGTGTGTGTGTTGTGTGTGTGTGGGTTGTGTGTTGGGGTTGTTGGTGGTGTTTTGGTGTGTGTGTGTGTGTTTTTGGGTGTGTTGGTGTGTGTGTGTGTTTGTTTTTGGTGTGTGTGTGTGGGGTGTGTGTGTGTGGTGTGGTGTGTGTGTGTGTGGGTGTGAGTATTTTGGTGGGGGGGGGGGGGGTGTAGAATTGACGGAACCATCAATCCCCATCGCGTGATCGGTTTATGTGAGGGTTTTTGAATTTTTAACTCCTTTTATTGCCCTTAAATTTTTTTTTGCTAAGGAATAACAGATAAAAAAAAAAATGTTTTTCCCACCCATATGGCGACTTTTATCTCGTGTCATGCTTTTATATCAAAAATATATTTTAATTTTTTCGCCCACCCATAAAAGCAAGTTTTAAACTCCCTTCGGCCGTATGAGGATTTTGTGGGCTTAGTCTCTGAGCGGTGACATGCAGAAGATATTTCGTCATTTTCGGTAACTAGGGGTTTGCTGCAGATGTACCTGTGTTTCTAACTGACCCAATTTATTAGAACGTCCATTTGACTTTTTTTGTGCGTCGCTCTCAGTAACAATAACCACCAACTTAAAAAATCCCCACAAAATATGTTATATCCCCAACATACACAAAAAAAAATTTAGTTTGTAATTTTCTGAAAAGTGCATTGAAAAAAATCCCCTGGATTAAAGTTTAGATGCGAAAACCTTTACAGTTGGGGTTTTTTTTTTGAAAAACATTTTTTTTTCTGCAACGAATAGTTTTGCATGGAGAGTAAAAGCAACGTCTATATAAAGTAAAAACGCGCGCCCACCTTAAAAAGGGAAATATTAAGCTAGAAAATACGCTTTATAATTAAACCCCTTTGTGCATGTTTGGCAAGAACTACAATTCGTTTCCCCAAACCCTATAAAAATTTTTATTTCATTGTACACAAGAAACGCAAATGAAAAATTTTACCAAAAAAACTCGTCCCAGGAAATAAACAATACTCACACTTTATCCCAGACATTTGAAAAATTAAAAGTTTTCCCCGTGCAATGACGCTGAACAATGGAATACTTAACCATGCACACTTCCCCCGGGAAAAATTTTGGAGCGTTATCATTCAAAATTCAAAAAAAAAAAATACAGGCTGCGACGTCTACTCGAGGTTTTTCCCAGCCAGGGGGGGGGAAGCGGAAACCCCAAACAACTAATGAGTTTTAATACAGTCACCCTCCCGAATAAAAAAACAACCCCAAAAAAAAAAAAAATGATTCTCACTTTAAACATCTTATTTTTCAGCCCCCCACCCAAATTTGTCTTTTATTTTTTTTCCAAGTTCCAACATTCACGGGGTAATTTTTCCAGCCCTGCCACACGGTAAATAAAGCAGAACAAATTAAACAAAACCCAGATCATACAGATGACAAAGCCCCCACAAAAACTTAAAAAAATTTAAAATTTGAATGTTACATAAAAAATTTTCCCCCTTAATTTTTTCGGGAGAGAAAATAAATAGGCTCTGGCCAATTCGCGCAATTTTCATCGCTCTTGTGCAGGTAACACTTTTTCCCCCAGTATCACTATGTTCCCTAAACACATTACATCAAACAAGAACAGCCCAGGGGTAAAAAAAAATTTTAATATTAATCTATAATTATCCATTTCAAAGAAAAGAATCCAAAATCCTTCTACCCTTTGGGGACTAACTTATTTTACGTGTGGCACATACACTGCCAGCTTAGAAGAATACCCCGGAAACCCAGGCATTAGTTATCTTACTTGACGGTGTTGTTCTATCGTTATTGTTCTTTTTTCAGTTTATTACTGTTTTTTTCCCCAATATCTATCAGACATAAATTTTTTCTTTCATTTTTTCATAAGAGAGGGGTTTATATCTATTATTTGTTAATAAAAATACAGTATATACTATGTTTTGCGCGCTGCTGCTGTTATGCTATCATGATTTTTAAGTACTTTTGTAATGCTATCAAAATAAACATCATCAGTAAAACCCCATTTTAATGCACCCCTTGCATACCAAGACCTTTGAAATGTTTGATGGAAAATGCCCCCGGGGGGGTTGTTTGATTATTCGAATATCTGTGCGTCACGTTGAAGTCTTTGCCAGCTTTTTTATATTTACACACATTGTGACTTAAAAGTAAAACGCAAAGCAGAAATAATCCCTTGGGTTTTTTTCTTTTTCCCTAACACACGCATTAATATATGATATAGATAGATAGATAGACAGATAGGTAATAGGTAGATAGATAGATAGAAACATGGAAAAAAATATAGATGAGATGCATATACACATTTTTCTTTTACGTTTTTATCAATTTTAACCACAAGTTCAATTCACAGATTTATGCAATTATTTTTCGCCACGGGGGGGAATCACTTTAATCTGGCTAAAAAGCTGTAAAACTTTCTTAAACTTTCTTTCAGCAAAAAATGTCGTGTAATCTAAAACCACCCACTTTGAAAAGGCATAGAAGTTTTAATAAGAATTAGTACAGAAAAGGGTAGTTCTTTCTCGGGATATGAGGTATTGGAAAGAAATGTCCCGGGGTAGTGAAGATTCTGCACGTTATTTTAAAGTGCTGAATTGTAATTTTAAGTATATTCGTATGATCTGCAGACTGTGGCGGTAAAGCACCCCTCTCTCTCTCTCTCCCTTCCTCTTTCTCCTTTCCCTTCCTCTCCCCTCCCCCTCCCCCTCAAAATATATATATAATATAAATTTTATAAAAATTATATATATTATATAAAATTTCATACACACCACCACCACCACACACCAAACACCCCACACACCCACACACACACACACCACAAATTATATATAAATAGATAAATTATAATTATATATAATAAAAATATATATTATGGGGTTTTGGTTTGTGTGTGGTGGGGTGTTTGTGTGTGTGTGTTTTTGGGGGTTGGTTCCCCAACATATGTGGTATGTGGTGTGTGTGTGTGTTTTGGTGTGTGTGTGTGGTGTGTTGTGTGTGTGTGTGTGTGTGTTGTGTGTATGTGTGGGGTTTTGTGTTTTGTGTATATGATTGTAATATAAATATTATATATATATATATATATATATATATATATATATATGGGAAAGGAGAGAGAGAGAGAAGAGAGAAGAGAGATAGATGATAGTAGATACACACCAACACACACACCACACCACCACCCACACACACAAAAACTATATATATATTTATATTATATTATATATATAATATATATAATGTGTGGGTGTGTGTGTGTGTGTGGTGTGTGTGTGGTGTGGTGGTGTGGGTTGTGTGTTGTGTGTGTGGTGGGTGTGGTGTGTGGGGGGGGTTTTGGTGTGTGTGTGTGTGTGTGTGGTGGGGTTGTGTGTGTGTGTGTTTGTTTTGTGGGGTGTGTTGTTAATATCGACGAAAACCGATTAACCTTACCTTTACACAATTTTGTCCATATAATTATGAAAAATGCGTGCCCTTCTGCAGAATAATGATTGGAAGTTAAACCTCGACAGAGAAGTTATTCTTTAGAAAAAAGTGTTAAAAATATCAAACGTGAACAAAATATTTACCCGGAGCTTTTTAAAATATATTTAAAATCTCACCAAAACCGAATTTAGAATGATGATAAAAATAATTTCAAAAAATTTTTTAAAAGAGAAAGTCAATATTTTAAAATTTTAATATAGTTACCCCTTCACTATTTTGAAAACCCTTTTCAGAGTTTCCGTTTTTTTACCAATTTATTACCCTTCGTAACACAGACAGAAAAAAATGGATATTGAAAACTTTATCCGTATCAAAAACCCTTTTAAGAAAACGAAAACTTTTATAATTTATAGAAAAAATAGTTTATGGGAATAATATTTTTTTTTACTGTCATCCAAAAAATAATGAAATGAAACACGCCCATGAAAGCTGTTTAAATAGGAAATTTTAAATTTTAGAAAAATGGTAAGACAGAAAAAAACCCAATCACAGGCCCACCCAGGGTATGAGGTCTTTGTTGAAGCGTTCTGGGCAAAGTCCCCCGGAAAATATTTTTTTGGGGAAAAAACAAGGTCAAAAAAACAGGCCCCTTTTTATGTTTTTTTTGATGGTAATCCAGTTTTTTAGCGCCCAAGGGAAGTTTTGTTGCATAGTGCAGCGTCAGCCCGATTCATTTAAAAAGGATTACAAAAGGGGGCAAAACTAATCCACACTACCACTTTTTTAAAAAAGGTTCTTTTAATTTGACAAAAATTCCCCCAACAAAAACAATTTTTT